>NW_026526721.1:58738754-58971254 GCF_024362965.1 Panthera pardus | reverse complement strand
TTTCACTTAAAGAAATCTCTTTAACATTTCTTATAAGGCTTATTTAGTGGTGATGAACTCCTTTAACTTTTGTTTGTCCAGGTAACCCTATCTCTCCTTCAAATATGATGATAATCTTGACTGGTATTCTTGGCTATAGGTTTTTCCCTTTCAGCACTTTGAATATATCATGCCACTCCCTTCTGGCCTGTAAAGTTTCTGCTAAAAAATCAGCTTATAGGGGCACCTGGGTGGCTCAGTTGGTTGGGAGCCCGATTTCAGCTCAGGTCATGATCTCACAGCTCGTGAGTTCGAGCCCCATGTCAGGCTCTGTGCTGACAGCTCAGAGCCTGGAGCCTGCTTCAGTTTCTCCCTCTCTCTCTGCCCCTCCCCTGCTCATGCTCTGTCTCTCTCTGTTTCAAAATAAATAAAAACATTAAAGTTTTTAAAAAATCAGCTTATAAACAAAAAAATCAGCTTATAAAAACAAAAAAGTTTTTAAAAAATCAGCTTATAGAGTTTCTCTTATGGGAAATTTTTTGCTTCTCTTTTGCTGCTTTAAATTTTTTCTCTTGGGGAGCCTGGCTGGCTCAGTTGGTTGAGCATCTGACTCTCAATTTCAGCTCAGGTCATGAATCCAGGGTCATAGGATCTAGCCCCATACTGGGCCCCGTACATGAGCTAGCCCTACACTGGGCTCTGTGCATGAGCTAGCCCCACACTGGGCTCCGTGCTGAGCATGGGGTCTGCTTAAGATTCTTTCTCTCTCTCTCTCTCTCTCTCTCTCTCTCTCTCTCTCTCCGCCCCTCTCCCTCTCTCTTGTGCACACACTCTCTCTAAAATAAAATAAAGATTAAAAAATTAAAAAATTAAAATTCTCTCTTCAATATTTGATATCTTAGTTATTATGTGTCATGGCATGGCCTCCTTGGATTCATCTTGTTTGGAACTCTCTGTGCTTATTGAACCAATGTCTATTTGCTTCCCTAGGCTAAAGATGTTTTCAGTTCTTACTTCTTCAAATTTCTTCTGTCCTATTCTCTCTCTCTTCTTCTTGGACCCCCTATAATGTGAATGTTTATTCACTTGATATTGTCCAAGAGATCCCTTAATTAAAAAAATTATTTTTGGGGGCGCCTGGGTGGCTCAGTTGGTTAAGCGACCGACTTTGGCTCAGTTCATGATCTCGCAGTTTGTGAGTTCGAGCCCTGCGTCGGGCTCTGTGCTGCCAGCTCAAAGCCTGGAGCCTACTTCAGATTCTGTGTCTCCCCCTCTCTCTACCCCTTCCCTGCTCATGCTCTGTGTCTCTCTGCCTCTCAATAATAAATAAACGTTAAAAAAAATATTTTTTATTTTTGTTGTTCAGTTTGGGTGAGTTCCATTACCCTCTCTTCTAGATTGCTGATAAGTTCTGCATCCACTAATCTACTATTCATTTCCTCTAGGGTATTTTTTTTTATTTCAGTGATTATATTCTTTAACTCTGATTACTTCTTTTTTATATTTTCTATTTCTTTATAGATGGCCTCACTTAGTTCTTCCACTCTTCTCTCCAGCCTGCTGAGCACCTTCATGATTATTACTTTAAATTCTTTATCAGGCATTTTGCTTATCTGTTTCATTTAGTTCTGAGGTTTTGTCCTATTCTTTCCTTTGGTACATATTCCTCTATCTCCCCATTTTGCTTGAATTTCTGTGTTTGTTTCTATGAATTAAGTGGAAGAGCAACTTCTAAGTTTGAAGGAATGGACTTGTGTTCAGTCATATCCTATGTAGATTATGGGCTCTTTGTGACACCTGCTGACTGGCTGGAGCTGTGGCTGGTGTGGACTGGGAGCCTCATCGCTCTCCATGAAGAGGGTGCCCTGTCAAGGCAGCTAAAGCCGAAGTGGGTGCAGATTTGTGTGGTCTCTGAGGTCTCCACCAAGCAGGTGCCTGGACAAGGCAGCTAAGGCTAAAGTGGGTGTAAACTGGGGTGTCCTGAGGCCCCTAGCATGCAGAAGACACCTTCGCAGGATAGCCAAACCTGAAATGGGTGCAAGCCAGGGTGCCCTGGCAGGGCAACTGGAGCTGAGGTGGTATGTGGACCAGGAGGTCCCTAGGCTCTCTGTGCAGACGGTGCCCTGGCAGGAGAGCTGAAACTAAAGTGGGTGCAAGCTAGGGGGACCTAGGGCTCTAAGCACAGAAGGCACCTTGGCAGGATAGTTGAAGTTAAAGTGGGTATTAGCCTGAGTGTTCCAGCACTCTCCACACGGTGCTCCTTGCAGAGACAACTGGAGCCTAGCAGAGTACAGGTCAGGGTGTCTTGAGGGCATCCCATGCAGGGAGAGGGGGGCTCTGGCAGGACAGCTAAAGCTAGAGTGGGCATAGGCCAGTGTGATCTCTGGGGCTCTCCATGAAAAATGTGTCCCAGCAGGACAGCTGAAGTTGAAGTAGCTGCAAGCTGGGTTGTCCCAAGCTCTCCACACTGAGGTCGACCTGCCAGAGCAGCTGAAGCTGAACTCCATGCAAGCTGGGATGTCTCAGGGTGCTTAGTGCAGGAAGTGCCCTGGCTAGGTGACTGGAGCTGAGGCTGGTGTGGGTGGGGGTGTTTTGGGGTGCTCCAAGCAGAAGATGCCCTGTTGGAGTGGCTGAAACCGAAGCAAACATGGACCTGGTGTTGCTGGGGTGCTCTGCGCAGGGGACTCCACTGGCAGGGCAACTGGATTGGAAACAGATGACAGCCAGGAGGTTCCAAAGTGCTGTGTGCCCGATGTGCCCTAGCAAAGTGTCTGAAGCTGAAGTGGTGTGGGCCTGGAGTGTTCCAGGGTGCTTTGTGGCTGTATCACCTTGGTGTGAAAACTGGAGCTGTAGTGAATGCTAATCAGGCGTGTCCTGGTGTGCATCACTCTGTGGCTGCTTTGGTGGGATTGCTGGGGCTGCTGTGGGCTAGAGGCTTGGGGTAAGCTGGCTACGGCACCCAGACTACGCACTGGTCTGTGCTTTCATGGTGGAGGTGGAGTGTAGACCCCATCCACCAGGTCCTCCTACCTGGAGAGAGTTCAGCAACTCCCTTGACTTTTGGTGGAATTCTAGGGCTGGTTCTTTTATATGTTAACTGTTCTATTAAACCTCAACTTCTCTTTCTGTGACTTAGGGTGCCCAGAACTGGTATAGGGTAGGGACCTATGCTCACTGAGGTGGCAGACCTGCAAGGGCTCCCAGGCTCTGCTCCCATTTACATTATTAAGATGGAGAGGAGTGCAGACTGTGCCCACCAGTCCCTCCCATCCAAAAAGTATTCCAATAACTCCCCTCCCACTGCCACCACCATTAGGTAGAGTTCTGAGCTTGGGTCTTTTTTATGCTAGTTGCTCTTTTAAACCACAAGTTCTTTCCATGCCCAGCATGACTGGGGCTGGTGTGCATTAAAGGACCTGGGGTTTGCTGAAGCTGAAAGTTGGCATAGTGACTCGACCCTGCTCCAGTCTGTGCTTTCAAGGTGGAGGGACATAAACCTTGTCATTCTCCAGTCTCTGACTGAATTCCTGCAGCTTCCTCCACCATTTGGTGGAACTCTAGGGCTCACTTTTATATGCTAGTTGCTCTTTTAAACCAAGATTTTATTTATTTATTGATCTGTGCCCAAGGCCAGAGGAATCTGTTCCTAGTACCTCAGTACTTTCCCTCTCCACTGTGGTTTGCAGTATTTGGGGTGGGGGTTCCCTTTGTTACCGATGTCTGTCTCTCTTGCTGTTCTGTTTTGCTATTATCTCTATCTTTTGTTGTGCAAAAGCTGTTCTTCTTCAGGAGGAATTGCTCTATAGATAGGTGTAATTTGGTAATTCTGGAGAGAAGGGGAGTTCAGGGTCTTCCTACATTGCCATCTTGGAGGAGAACTTTACCACAATTTTCAAAATGTTGTCTAATAAACAGAAATGTTTATTAGACTGTAGTACGTTGTTAAAAATGGCCCCCATAGGATGAATCACTTCTCCCTGTGTCCATGCCTCTTTGCAATGTGTCTTTATTGCTTCTTCCAGTAAGAGCTGGAGTGTGTTTTCCCATTCCTTGAATCTGGCTGCCCTTACGACTTGTTTTGGCCAATAGAATGTGATAAAAGTGGCATTCAGGGACTTCTGGGCCCAGAAAAAACAAAGCTTTGTGGCATTTGCTTTTGCTCATGGTGGATCCAGCTGCCATATAAAGAAGTCCAGGTTATCTTACTGGAGAGAGTCTATTTGGAGAGATAGGTTCTAGAGGATGAAATGTCACATGGAGAGAAAAGCCATATGGAAGAGAACCAAGGTCCCAGACAATATGTGTGAGCCCAGCTAATACCATGAAAGCAGAGAGACCCAGCCATCCCAATTCACCTTCAGCTATTTGAGCTATCCTAGGGAGAGTGCGAAAATTGTGAGTGAGACCATCTTGGGTCTTCTAGATCCAGTCCAACAACTTAAGCCACTAAGTTGTTGATTGTTAACCAGTAATAGGTAACTGACACATGGATATTTAAATGTTTTCCAAAATTTTGTGACTGTAAGTAACAGCAATGAGCATCTTTTTACTGGCTTCCTTGTCTACCAAGGGAATCTGTTGTTGAATTTGCCTGAGTCTATAAACTGAGTAAGAAGTCATGTCTCTCCATTTTGGTGTTCAAATTAGTCTTTCCTTACAGACTGTAAATTTTCTAAGCACGACACTAAAACCTTACTTCCTAATATACAGAACCCAGGCCTCTTCCACACCCTCCAGTTCAAGGAAGTTCTGATTTCAAATATCCACTGCTTACCTGCAACTCCATTTCCCTGCTGCCCTCTATTCTTGGTAATGATCGGAAATCTACAGACAACATGGATGCTCTTGTTCTGGGGTCCCTCATGTTCCTAGTACCCCATCCTAAACATCTTCATATCTAAAGCTATTTTTATTTTTCTTCCAGGCTCAGAAAATAAAGGCTTTTTTGATCTTTAAGGCAAATTCTCTACCTGAATACTTGATCCCATCCTTGTTTGTCTCCTCTGGGACTTAGTATGGTGCCTGGCAAAGAAGTGATGCTCAAAACTTTTATTGAATGAATAATGGGTCTTGTTCTGTTCATTCTCTCCCCTCTTTATCCATAGTATGGCCAGCTTCTCTAACTCTTTTGGCCTCTTTCCTTTAGCATGTATGTGAGCAAGTCATTTCCTGTCCATGATGGTCAGTTTTGTGTATCAATTGGGCTAGGCTCTAGTATCCAGTTACTCAGTCAAACACTAGTCTAGGTCTTTCTATCAAGGTATTCTGTAGATGAGATTGTCAGCTACAAATCAGCTGACTTTATGTAAAGGATTGTCCTGGGTAATCTGGGTAAACCCAATCCAATCAGTTTAAGAGGCCTTGAAAATTTAGTAGGTTTCCCTGAAAATAGGAAGGAGGAAAAAATCCCCTCTGTAGGCTGCAGCTTCAGCTCTGCTTGAGTTTCCAGACTGTTCTTTTTTATTTTTTTTAACATTTATTAATTTTTGAGAGACAGAGAGAGCATGAGTGGGGAAGGAGCAGAAAGAGAGGGAGACATAGAATCTGAAGCAGGTTCCAGGCTCTGAGCTATCACCAGAGCCTACAGAGCCTGACACAGGGCTCAAACTTATGAACTGTGAGACCATGACCTGAGCCAAAGCCGGGCGCTTAACTGACTGAGTCACCCAAGCACCCCCAGCCTGTTCTTATTGGCTGGCCTTATGGACTTCAAACTTGATTATCCAACCCCACAATTGTGCAGGCCAATTTCTTTCAATAAATCCCTTAAAAATATATATGTAATACATATATATGTGTGATATATATACATCCTATTGATTCTATGTGAATGGTGGAACCCTGACTGACACACTACCTTAAAATAAGAAACAAAACAATACTCTGATGGATCCTGCATATCTATTATAAATTAAACTGTCCCCCTTTCTCTAAGCTTCTAAAAATATTATCCTAGATTCACCAATTCTACTTCCTTCCTTTGCAGTCACCCTTTGAGCTATAGTCTCATTTATTCCATTGGTGAATTGGTCATATTCTTGTGGCCGTGGGTGACCTCAAACTTAGTGTATCAAAAGTTATCTCATTATCCTTGCCACCCACCTAACTCTATTCTACCTTTTAATGCTATTTGCAAACCCAAAACAACAATCTGGAAGTCATGCTAGACATCTAAATATCTAAATACCAGACATTTAAATAAGTTCTACTATCCATATTCAGTGTTAAAGTTTGAATTCCGGCCACCATCATGTCTTGCCTCAGTGTTTGCAATAGATTCCTTTACCTCCTCATGACCAGCCTCGTCTCCTTTAAATCTGCTTTTAGGGTGCTCTTTGATGCAAAGTAACCAAAATTGTCCTGCCTAAGACTCAGAGACTCCTTATCACCTACAGTAAGGGCTCCCCAATCCTAACTACCATCACAAGGAACTTTTAAAAAACAAAAATTAGAGTCCTACTCAGACCTAATAAGAATTTCCAAAGTGGGACCAGATAATTTCTATTTTCTAAAAGCTGCTCAGGTAATTATGATCATCCAGGGTGGGGAACCACCAGCCTTCAGTGTAAAATCCAAGTTCTGCCCAGAATCTGACACCACCACTCCAAGCTTCATCCCTCAGCACACACCAACTCCAGCAATACTGACCCAAGACCACTGATTCTTCCAACCCATGTTGTTTAACACCTTTCTGTTAGGGATGTCTTTCTTCCCTTAATCTGCTTGAGAAATTCCTAATCATCTTTTCAAAACTCTATTCAAGCATTTTCTAGTCTCTTATTCAATGGGCAAATATTGAAAAACTGTGAAATTGTATACATTACATATATGTGGTTCTTTGGATAGCAATTATACTTCAATAAAAATATTAAAATTTATTGAGATCCTACTATATGCCATGCACTGAGCTAAGAATTAAGATATAAAGAAAGATCAGTGAACTTTACTGGTAGTGCTGCCTTCAGTAAGCTCATAGACCACTGAAGACATACGAATACACTAATAGACACTGGGAAGTAAATTCATGAGAGTCTGTGATAGCTGTAATAGCTCCCCAAAGATGTCCACATGTTAATCCTCAGAATCTGTGACTATGTTACCTTACACTGCAAAACAAATTTTGTAGATGTGATTAAGTTAGAGATTCTGAAATGGGAAGATTATATGGGGCTATTTTGGCAGGCCCAAAGTAATCACCAGGGTCTTTCTAAGAAGGCAGGAAGATGAGAGAGAGTAGGAGAGGGTGGTGGGAGATTGGAAGATGCTATGTTACTGACTTGGAAAATGGAGGATGGAGACATGAGCTGAGGAATGCAAGTGGCCTTTAGAAACTGAAAGAAGTAAATGAATTCTTCACTTAGAACCTCCAGAAGGATCCAGCCCTGCCAACTTTAGTCCAGTGGGATCCATTTTGCCCTTCTGACCTTCAGAAATATAATGTCTTCTAAGCAACAAAGTTTGTAGTAATTTAATACAGTAGCAAAAGAAAGCTAATACAGAGGCCAATTCAAGGCACTATGGTAGTCTATGTCAAGTTATGGAGTGGGGATGGGATGTTCAGGAAGAACTACCCAGAGGTGATGACGCCAGAGCTGAGGAAGGGAGACTGTGTTTCAGGGGATGACCCAAGTGGAGCAATTAGTATTTGCCAAGGCACACAGGAAGAGCATGGCAAGTGTTTCAATAGGGCAAGGTTACTTGCATTAAACAGTAGAAATAATAACAATATTAATTGTGATAGGAGTAAGTACCTGTATGCCAGACACTGTTCTAAAGCACCTTACAACACTGAGGTAGAGACTATTATTTTCATTTTACCCATAAGGACACTAAGGTTTGGAGAAGTTACGTAACTCTCCTGAGAACTAGAGCTAGAATTAGAACCTTGGTGGTCTGTCTTCAAAATCTACGAATTGCCTCTGTAGAATTGCCTCTTCACTACAGTGAAGGGCTTATTCAAGTAAGGTGACGTCATTGTGGCTGAGGATAAATAATCTATTAGAAAGTTATTAATAAGGAGAGGATCAGCAGAGCTTGCGATACCATCTTGTCTTAAACAATGATAGAGGACGGGGTTAATAGAGTCAGAGGGGCTCTAAGTTTCTTTGATGTGATGGCAGTTTTCCTGTTGGTGAAGACAGAAGGACCTTCCAGACAAGGTAAATCCCGTCTTCTGTGTTTCAAACGTCACACTTTGCATTTCTTTTATTTCATTTCCTCCTCCCCCCAATGTCTGATGTGCAGATGGGGGCCTATGGGTGGCCTCAGTTACTACAACTGTAAAACGCCTTGAAGTAATTCCAAACTTGGTTGTGCCGCAGAATCCCGTGGGAAGCCCAAACACAATGCAGATTCCTCTCCTCATTCGGAGATTCTTATTTAGTAATACTGGGATGGGGCTTCCACCCACCCCCAAACTCTTCCAAGTGAGAGACTCTGAAACACCGCCAGGTTTTGGTGATTAGGGACTCTCCCAGTCCCCTGTATTTGGTGCACAATTCGTGAAGGCCCCGCCCCCACCTCTGGGCCCCGCCCCAGCACCACCCCTTGCCCTCTTCCTCCCCCAGATCTCCTCTCACCTCCCCTCCCTCGGTGGCTCCGTTAGGCCTCGCCCAGCTCCGCCTTTCCCAGTACCCCCCCCGCGTCCCAAAATGGCTACGGTGCCGCCGGGCCCGGAGCCGTGGAACCGCGTAAAGATCCCGAAGGCGGGGAGCCACAGCACAGTGACGGTACAGGACCCCGATGCGGCGCTGGGTGAGTGAGGGGGCCCGGCGAGCCACAGACGTTTCCGGAGGCGGTGTCTGACCGGGCCCAGCGCACGTGCGCAGGGGGCGGGACTTCCTGAACCCGCGGGACACTGGGAAGGGGCGCGGGGCAGGATCTGACTTGGGGTGTGTGGGCTACCGAGTTACCCGGAGAAGCCTGTGGTGCTTCTGACTTTGGCGTCCCCCATTTAATTCACTGTACCTACCTCACGGCCTGGCTGGAGCGATGAAGGTCCGAGGCCCAGCCCTGCGGCCACTGGGCGGAGAGAGGTGGACGTGGCTAGCGTTAGGGAGAAGTATTGTCTGGAAACCCTGGGCTCCCCACAGGCCACCACCGGCCCCGTTCACGCTGAAGTCTGTTGCCTGATCTTCTAAGAGGGCGCTGGGGCACGCTGGATTTAGACTGCAGTCCTTCTGCGCCTCTAGTTCCTTATCTGTAAAACGGGGTTAGTCCTCCCTACCTTCCACCGGCTTTGGGAGCATCTAATGATATAATTAGGGGAGAGTGCTCTTAAACGAAGGTGTTTTACCAATAGTACTGCCGTTTTTAGGCAGTAGGGCCCAATAGTTAGGAGCCAGATTGGGTTTGAAAATCCAGGCACTTCGCTTTGCTGGAGCTGGGCAGGTTGGGAAGTGTCGTTATTTAATCTTTCTGTGCCTCCGCTCATTTTTAAGTGTGGATAAAGAATAGCACCTGCCTCAAAGGGCTGTTTTGAAGAAGCGTTACTGTTATAAAGCATTTGGAACAGTGCCTAATGCGGTAAATAAACACTCAAATGATAGTTAATATTAAATACAACCTATCTAATCATGACATCCTCTTCCCCATCCATCCCCAGGCAGTTTACAGATCAATCTTCCCTCTTATTCTATTCAAAAGTTCCTTAATTTTTTCAATGTTTATTTATTTTTGAGAGAGAGAGAGAGCGCGCGAGCATGCGTGGGGTAGGGGCAGAGAGGGAGAGACACAGAATCTGAAGCAGGCCGCAGGCTCTGAGCTGTCAGCACAGAGGTGGATGCGGGCTGGAACCCACTAACGGTGAGATCAGAGACCATGACCTGAGCTGAAGTCTGACACTTAACGCACTGAGCCATCCAGGCACCCCTATTCAAAAATTCCTTAACAGGATTCCTATCAGGCATGGAAATTCAGTAACTCATTCCCCATCCTCATGGTAGTCCATTCTGGCTTCATATAGTTCGGACAAAACAAAATTAGGTTCTCCCTGTTGTGTAGGAATCTGCCTTTGTGTTATTTCCATCTAGGATGATAGTGCTACCCTTAGAGCCACAGAGAAACACATGAACTCCATCTTCTACTTCACAGCTTTTCGGACTAGGAAGCTGTTATTTTGTTCTGCTGAGCATCCTGTGTCCAGTCGGGCATGCATCAAATAATGTAACTTCCAGTTGCCATAGTGGTTTCTCTTTTCTGAATATATTCTTACCTTAAAGTACCACTGCTTTTAGGAGTATGAGTTTATTCATTCTGCCTTGCTTATGTACATAACTGGGGATTTAGAGAAGTGTATAACAGGTACCCGCCATCAAGGTAAGTAGGTGTACACCACATGATGGCAAAGTCTTCATATGAAAGATTATTAAAAATCATAAAAAAATGTGTTACAAAAATATACTTTCTTGTTTAGCAGTTGTTCTCTTAATGATTTTGGACTTTGTATCTGTCACCATTTCCATCTTCTCACATACTTAGAATCCTTAAATATGTTCTTATAGCTAAAGCTGGTTATATTAATTTGTTCTTAATCCCCTTAATAAGGAAAGATGTTCCTTCACAGTGTTTTTATATAATATACTTAATGTAGAAATACATATTAAGTTTTTTTTCAAAATTTTTTAACTTTTATTTGCTTCTTGAGAGACAGAGCATGAGCGGGAGAGGGGCAGAGAGAGAGGGAGACACAGAAGCTCCAGGCTCTGAGCTGCCAGCACAGAGCCTGATACGGGGCTCGAATTCACCAACTGTGAGATCATGTCCTGAGCCGAGGTTGATGGTTAACTGACTGAGTCACCCAGGCACCCCCAAATTAAGTTTTATTAAATGTCTCTGGTTTAGACCTTTGTGTTGCAGCTGTAATTAGAGAATGTGGTCTTGTTACACTGTCACTGAAGAGCCAAACCCTGGATGCAGAAACAGATGTGCTATGTGCAGTCCTTTACAGCAATCACTACAGGATGGGCCACCACAAGCCCCATTTAGCCCTCAAACAGGTAAGGAGGAAGCCCTGTGTTTATGACTCAACGTGTTTACTTGGTGAAAATGAGATCATACTGCCACTTAATATTTTGTTATGTATGGAAACTTAGTAAATTACTTGTGACTTAATAGATCTTCAGTCCAAAGCTGCATGTGGGCTTTCATCCCCGCCCCCCACCCCGAAAGCATTTCAAAACGCAACTTCTTTAGAAAGGAACTATGTTTAATTCTTCCCCAGTCTTGTTTCTAGTGGGTAATTTTTATGAAAAGTTTTCTTCATTATATATAATCTATATTGAGAATGCTTTTGACTAGTTCACAGATACAGTGATTTAAGCAAGACAAAGTGCCGGATTAAAGAACAACTTCCTGAGCATAATCAAAATCCTAATATCATAAAAAGAACAAAGTCACGGTTTATATATTGTGGGACATATAATCTAATCAGTAATATATTAGAGTAAATGGCTATATAACAAGTTATGGAAAGTGGTTTCCTATAATTTTTAGATTGGGCCCTCTACACTACAGGGCTGAGTCTCCTAAGCTGGGTTCTTTATAATCTCATTCATTCTTTCACTTTATTAATTCTGCAGGTATTTTGTGTAGCCCCCCCCCCCCCTTTTTTTTTTAGAGAGGGTGAGGAGGGCCAGAGAGAGAGAGGGAGAGAGACATCTTAAACAGGCTCCATACTCAGCACAGAGCCTGACACGGGGCTCCATCTCACCACCCTGACATCATGACCTGAGCTGAAATCAAGAGTCTGACACTTAACTGACTGAGCCACCCAGGCGCCCTTTTTTGTAACTTTCTATGTGCCAGGTACTGTGCTTGGTGCTCAGTATACAGGGTGAAGAACACAGACGTGTTCTCTAACCTTACAGATTCGTGCTTTCTGGTTAATTTTCTGCTCCCATTACTTAAGGCAAAAAAAGATGGGAGATTTCTTCTTCAAAGAAAGATCTGGGAGCATGGTCTTTTCCTAAGTTTTCTTCTCTGGGGCAGCTTTTTATCTCATGAGTCTTTTACTCCAAAACCAAACTTGAATATATTTCAACTTGAAAGTGTCAGATTGAACCTGCTTTTCCTTCTGGCTTTCCAAGCTGTGAATAATTATCCAGTCAGAAAAATCTGGTGTTCCATTTTCTCTGCTTCTTCCTCTTATGTAGCTCTCCCATTAAGTCAATTGGTTAGTCAAAAATTTTCTATGCTTCTACACCCTTATTTTAGTTCTGGCTGCATCTTCTTTTTTTTTAGACCATGTCAACTTTTAATTGTCTTGCTATCCTAATTGATCTTTCCTCAACTCCAGTCTTTCCTATACTCTGACATATTCTATATGCCAAAGCCGAGTTAATCATCATAAAGCACAGCTTTGATTTTTATTAATGGTTCTCTATCGGCTCCTGAGTAAAGATGAAACCTCTTAGCTTAGCTTGTAAGATCCTCCGTGATCTGGCCTTTTCAGTTTTCTGTAGCTCAGGCTTCTCTCTCACCTTCATATATTTTATATTCCAGACAACCTGAACTCTTCACAAGTCTCGTGCTCACCACATTTGTTCTCTCACCTGAACATTTGCTTATCTGGCTCTGTATATTTAGCATGCCCAGACCCTCCATCTCTGCCTGGTAAAAGCCTTGCCATCCTGTAAGTCCCATTTCAAGCTGTCCAGCAGTGATAAACTTCTTCCCAAAGAGTAACATGAGGGCATATTGTAGTAATCTCATTTTAAGTTGCATTTTTTGATTATTAGTGTGGTTGACCTCTTCTTTTTATGACTGTGGGCTATTTGGGCTTCCCCTTTGTGGTTCTCTTATGGTATTGAGTTCAGTCTGCATGTGGCAGTTATTTGTGTATGGTTTATTTTTCCTGCCGTCCCTTAGAGTAGGGAACATGTTTCATGCTCCTGCAACTACCATCTCCATTACTACTGCTGCCTTAGACCTGTTTAACATTTCCTTATTTACTCAGTACTGTCATCTACGTTATTTTTTCTCCCTTCGGAGAAAGCAGAGTAGTAGAATTACCCTATCTCTAATATTCCCATAAATGAAGCACAAAAAATAGTCAGTTCCTCTTTCTGTGTGACAAGAGAGTATATGAAGACTGTTATGTTCCTCCTTGTTCTGCCTTGCTTAAATTCTCAAAATGATTTTCCCTTGTTTTTATTTTTGAACCGTAGCTCACTTACTATATTTCCCAAGGGCTCTCCCATCTTGGTTTGCCAGTACTTCTCTCAAAGTATAGGATCCAGAATTAAAAACTGAAAAGATAGGAGCTAACCCCAGAGAATTTGAGGATCGTTGCCTTCACTATTCTGAAAGCTATGCTGTTATAACAGAATCAATACTTAAATTTTTAGCATATATATAGCGTTAGCAAGATATTATCTTTGCCAGTGTCAGTGCCCATCCAGATTTTTACACTCTTCAAAGTCTGGATGCCATCCCATGTATGCCTTTTGTGTGGTATTTCCTGGAGATCATAGAATTCTTAACACATTTTGTAAAATGGATAGCTTTTTGTTGTTTTTGTTATTAAGTAAAAATGCTACTGAGTGCCTTCTTAACACTGTGCTAAGTACTGAGTTACAGTGGTGGATAAGATAGATGAAATATACTGCCCTCATGGAGTTTACACTGTAGTTGAGAGGAGAAAGGCCATCAGTCAATCCGTCCATCGAAAGTGTCATGGAGAAAAACAAAGCAGGAAAGGGTAGAGTGCTGAGGGGACTGCAATTTTAAATAAGGCACATCTTTTATTTCAGCATTTAAATATTTTGTATGACTTCTTATTTTTACTACTAGGTTTTTAGCAACTAGAGATGGGGAGTGTCATATACTATTTTTTTTCCCAGCATGCCTTGCATAAAGTGTCCCGTATATACTTGTAAAGTGAGTAAATCACTTTGCTCATCTCTGAGGCCATTTACAAGTTGTTGAAATCAAGTAGTTAATTAATCTACTATCTTGTTTTAATGGTCTCACTGTGAGAAATCATGTTGCTTCAGAAAAATGATAATCTTGAGAATAATCTCATACTTACTTGAGTGCCCTTTATAGCATCAATCACATCCTGGCATATAGTAAATTCTTAGTTATAAATGGGTTTGAGAAATGTGTTCAGGTGGGTTAATTTCCAATTTTTGAGCAGGAGCAATTGCTTTGGGCTACAGATTATTTTACCTAAAATGAAGGTATTCTGTGGTGTTCAGTGTATTTCCATACTTTGAATTTTTTAAAACATTTTTTTACATTTATTCATTTTTGAGAGACAGAGAGAGACAGAGCACAAGTGGGGGAGGGGTAGAGAGAGAGGGAGACACAGAATCCGAAGCAGGCTCCAGGCTCCGAACTGTCAGCACAGAGCCCAACGCAGGGCTCAAACTCACAAGCTGTGAGGTCATGACCTGAGCTAAAGTCCGCCACTTAACTGACTGAGCCACCCAGGCGCCCCTTCCATAATTTGAACTTTTGCGTATCTTTGTTTTCCTCGTCACATCAGTGGCCATGTCCGTATTCTATGAATTTGAGCTACTCTTCCCCTTCTAGGTTGAACAATGTTTAAAACGTTTGAAAAACATGGATTTGGAGGGTTCAATTCAACATCTGTCTGAGTTGTTTTCTTCCAAGTAAGTGGTCCAGCTGCTTTGTGATGGGCTTTGTGGTGGGCTGGGAACTCTGTCTTTAGTGCGGTCTCTCTTTGGACTTTGCTTGGTGTTGGAATATAATCAATTGTACTTCAGTTGTGCAGATTTTGTCTTAGTAACGGGCACCTGGTATTTGTGAGAATCTCTCCTCTGTTGGCTTGTGGAGGGATGGCAGGATACTGACATCTGGGTCACAATAGATTACATTGAAATATCAGTGTCCATCAACTTGAGTAAGTCACTGTTGAGCAGAACTACTTCAAATTGAGCTTCAAGCTCACCTGCACTTGAAAACTGCTATGTAAGAGCTTTAGAGCTTTATAATTAATGAACTTTAAGAATAAAAAGAACATACTTTTCCATTTTTTGTGAAGTGAAAATCATCGTGTAACTACCGAAGCATATGTCATCCCTAGCCAACCAGTGGTTGAATTGGTGCTCATGAAGATTTTGGGAGCCTGCAAGTTGTTACTTCGCCTCTTGGACTGTTGCTGCAAGACATTTCTGTATCCTTGAATCAACTGAAATGCCTTCCCCTGAATTGGAATTGTTTGGATATATTTAATAGTATTTGTTTGAAAGCTAGGAGGTTTGTAGAAGTTATAACCTATTCTTAAAATTTTGCTTCTTGGCCTCCTTTTTCTAGTAGTTGCTTGATACAGCCATTGCCAGAGACTGCCAGTCTCTTTTAACATGTCTTATCATAAGGGCACTGATAGAAATTCTTAATCTTAGAAGTAAAATAATGAGTGTTCTTGCAAAGTACATGTTACTTTAAGTTTCCATGCCTGAAACAGAACATGTTTGTTTATTTTTTAATTTGTTTTTAATGTTCATTTATTTTTTGAGAGAGAGAGAGACAGAGTGTGAGTGGGGGAGGGGCAGAGAGAGGGAGGGAGACACAGAATCTGAAGTAGACTCCAGGCTTTGAGCTGACAGCACAGAGCCCGACACAGGACTTGAACCTGCAAATCCTGAGATCCTGATCTGAGCCAAAGTCGGAGGCTTCACTGACCGACCCACATAGGCGCCCCCAGAACATGTTTTAAAGCTTTAATTTCTTCAAGAAAATTCTATTTCCAATCTGTTTCTTTCATAAATGTAACTTACAAAACCCAGTTACTTTGGTTTTGTTTTCAAACTTTAACTTGATTCTTCAGCTTGACTGTGAAACATCTAGGTTTACAAGAATTCATTATTTTAAACCTTGTGATGGTTGGGCTGGTGAGCAGGTTATGGTATGTATGCACCTACCTCTGAAATCCTTCATTTGTTTTTCATCTAACTCCACCTAGGTTTCTCATTAGTGGTTTTCATATTTGTTTTCCTGTGGGATGCTGATGGTGCAGGGGTTCCATTTCTTTACTTGGTCAGAGTTTATTTGGGATGGATTAGGAACTAGAGTGTTGATGGTTATGTCCTCGATGTCTTAACCTGGGTATCTCAAGTACTATTTCATCTTGTTTATTCTGCTTATTCTTAGGGGTAACAACATTAGAACTACTAATAACTAACATTATTTTAAGATGTCAAACCTTCCATTCTTTTCTATAATGAAAATAGCTTTAATTTTTGCTGATTATAATAATAATACATGCTTATTTTAAGACATTCCAAAAAAAAAAAAGAGCGAAGAACCTGAAATTTACCTAAAATCTCACCACACTTAACATTTTGTTGCGTATCCTTTGAGACATCGTTCCATGTAGTACTTAAAGTAAATTTTGTACTTGGATTTTTCTGTTTGGGCTGGACTAATCTGGCTCTATGCAAATATGTCCCAGAGCGTTTTTTATCTGTAGTGGCAGATTGATCGACATTTATTTTCAGCTTTGAATCTGTTGTGGTTATTAAATAATCTGCAAATTATAATTACTGGCTAATTCATGACCTCCTCTTCCTCTAGGGTTCTCTATAAAGGTGTTTTAAAAAGGCTGACTTCTTTATATGAGCCATTGTTTGGATTGCTTCATGAAGTCTCTAGGATTCAACCACTGCCTTACTTCAAAGATTTTACCTTTCCTTCTGATATTGCCGAATTTTTAGGACAGCCCTATTTTGAGGTTTTTAAGAAAAAAATGCCCACAGCTTTTGCAGCTAAAGGAGTAACTAAATTGTTAAATAAACTGTTTTTAACAAAAAATCAATCACCAAGGTCTAGCAAAGAAACTGTACACAGAATTTCCAAAAAAGCTAAGCAAATGAAGATCAATATACAGAATAATGTGGATCTTGGACAGCCAGTAAAGAGTAAGAAAATCTTCAAAGGTAATTTTTTCTGAGCACATACTCATCTAATTCCCTTTATTTCTTTTGTAGTAATTTGGCAAGAAATATTATATACTTGAGAATTCATTGATTTGAAAATTGTTTGCTTAAGTTTTTGTATCTGTGGTCTCTCCACCTCTACAGAGAAGTCATCAGAATTTGATTTGAGAGCTTTCTGCAAACAGCTGAAGCACAAGGCTATTCAGGTTTGTCTGGCTTCTATTACTATGGCTTATGATTCTGCTACTTTATAAAGTAGATACCACTTACCAAGGGCAGAGATTGAATCCTCTGTTTTTTGTCACCAGCTCTTGGCTTAGGGCCATCTTAGTTCTCAGCCTGTTTCTGAATGAATACAGGCACTCCCAAGGGACTGAGTGTATCCAGGAAATTCAGTTTACAGAATGCCTCCAGAAACATTTTACTAAGCATTTCACTAGAATTTTAAATTGCCCTTAGGATCCACTGCAGGTGTGGATTATATTAAGAGTATGCACTTTGTAGTCAGACAGAAATGGTTTGAGTCCTGGCTTCAGTTGGTACTAGCTGTATGACCTTATATAAGTTTCTTGACCTGTCCAAACCTCTGTTTTCTAATAACAGTATGCACCTCATGGGATTATGCAGTTTTAATTCATGTAAAGTATTCAAAGCACTTAACTGTTGTTAGATATGATTAGCTACTTTTTTCATTGTTACTGTCATCCTTGTCTTTTGTCATGAGGCTTCTCTTTCTTTCCCTGTCAGGGTTCAAGTTTTAACATGATTCCTCTTAGTACCTGTAAATTCTGTTCTGGACCTAGCAACAGATAAGGACATCAGTGTCACCCTCTTTCATGTGGTAACCACTTGACTTCTGTTACCATCTGTTCTTCTCAAATTGTTTTCTCCTGGTTTCTCGCATGGATTATTTCTTTGTTCTATTTAAGAATTCTTAATTATTTCTAGTAAGTCAGAGTACTTTCTTGAATGTTTATAAGGATTCTAGCTTGGATCTATATTCTGTCCAATTTATGAGTTCCAGAGGGAGGAATCATCATCTTCATCAGTGTCATCATCATCATCGTAATAACAGCTAACACATATACTGCACTTACTCTATGCCAGGCAGTGTTCGAAATGCTTTACATGTATTAACTCCTATAAACCTTGCAAAAGCCCTGTGAGGCTGGTGATATTATTACTGTTTCCATATTCAGCTGAGAAAATTGAAGTATAGAAGGGATAAGAAATTGCTCAGGCCACACACAGCAAATACGGGGCAGAGCTGGGATTTGAACACAGGCAGTTTGGTTTCACAGTCTTTGTTCTTTACCATTACATCAGTCCCCCAAATAGTTTTGTCAGCTGTCTCAGGAACTGTAGCTCTCTGCAGTCCATCCTGCTGTTACTAGGTGAGCTCGTTTTGAAGCTGGCTGGTTGGTCAGCTTAGTCATGACTCATCACTACCACATTTCTAGCAATTAGCACTAACATGCTCAGCTTGTTTTCAAGGTCAAATTTCTTTTATCGATCACCAACACAAAGTATTGCTATGTCTCTACTTTTACATTTTCTATTACTTTTTTAATGTTTTTCTTGAGTGAGAAATTTGGAAGAAGGTAAGTTTTGAATGAAGGATGAAAGCAAATCTAGTAAGTGGCATATTTTCATAAACAATAAAAGTTGGTACAATTCAAACTCCACTTGATATAGAAAGATGGGGTTGAAGAGACAAAGGTGCCACATCAAAATATGGTTGAATTGGAAATGATGCTCGGTTTAAGCATTTTTAACATCTTTTCAGCAGCCATCCGTATCTCCATGCATTTCCAGTGACGTTTGTGACCCAGTGTTGAGGGTAACTTAGGGTATAGAAATAAGTGGAAAACAAATCTGTGGTAATCCAGTAGTATCTAGGAAAAGGTCTCTTCAGTGATTTTTTTTTCCTAGATAGACTTTGACCAATATTTATTCATTTTTATGTATAGGTTAAGTAGGTTATCTGTCAGAATATTTATAGTATACTTCCCATCTATGTTTCCCACCTGAATTCAGTTAGAGATGAGATCTATTGTTGCACAGAGGGGAAAAACATCTTGTGTTAGGAGCAGTTGATAAAAAATTAAGTTTTTTGAGACAAAGAAAAGCACAGTGAGCTTAAAAAAAGTTTTCCTTCTTAAGACGTTTTCTAATTCTCATGGTGAGTTAACTTTTCTTTGTTGTTATATATTTGTAAGTCAGTAACAAATCCAATATATTTTTTTCACCTTTCCATATTTCAGGAGACCAGCGTTAAATGTTCTCAGTCCAAACTAAAGGCAACCAAACATTCTTCTCAGAGAGCATCAGGAACTCCCTGTGCCAAAAGTTTTGTGCAAAGATTTCGAGGGGCTAAGACTTTCACTCAACTTTCTGAAGAAATCCAAATGGCAATTTTGTGGTGCAGGAGCAAAAAACTCAAGGCTCAGGCCTCCTTTCTGGGTAACAAACTTCTTAAAAGTAACCGGCTTAAACATGTGGAAGCTCAAGGCCATAGGTAGGTATATAATAAAAATTATATCCTTAACTTTTGCTGTTGTCATTTAGGCAAACCTATATATATTCAAGTCAGCTTTTTTAAAAAAATGGTACATCCAGTAGCTCTAGGGGGGCTAAAAGAGGGATCTATTCCAAATGCAGTTTTGTTTGCTTTTGTTGGGCACAGCTTTATTATTGAGAGGAAGAAAGTTAACTTGGTTAATTGGATTTATTCACTTATACTCTTCCCCATTCCATCTGTTAATTCAGAGAGGCTTAGGAGTGTCTGTGGTATGTTAAGCCTGGGGATGCTCCTGTGTAAGACAGACTTAATTCTCATGGAGCACTAGCTCTAGCCCTTGCTCTCGTAGGAGAGACAGCCAGTCTGCCTGCAGCTTCAGCATAGCAGGATGAGGATGTGAGAGCAGAAGCAGTCTGCCTCTTACAAGGGCACACACCAGACTCTGGGGTTAGGGTCAGGTCATGTTCATTCATGGGTGCCAGATTCTCCGGGTATTGATTTCCTCTTCTTGTGGTCCTTAGGGTCACAGAACCACTTAAGGATGATTATCTTTTATTGTGACCAGTATTACTTGAAGCACTACAATGAAGTTAGACACTTTAGGATTTTATATATATTTTATATATATATATTTTATATATTATGTATATATATATACATATTTTATACATTTTATATATATTATGTGTGTGTGTGTGTGTGTGTGTATAAACTATATATATATAGTTTATTTAGAGAAAAACAGAGTGCAAGCAGGGGAGGGGCAGAGAGAGAGGGAGACACGGAATCCGAAGCAGGCTCCAGGCTCCATGCTGTCAGCACAGAGCCCAATGTGGAGCTTGAACTCACGAACAGCGAGATCATGACCTGAGCCGAAGTCAGATGCTCAACTGACTGAGCCACCCAGGCACCCCTAGGGTTTTATATTTTTATTGAAAAATAATAGATGCCCACGGTAACAATTTCAGAACACTGGCTGCAAAGATCAACAAAAACAAGTTTTGATTAAGAGCTATGAGAGAAGTTAAGTATTCCTAAGGGATGAAATTGTTGGAAAGGTATCTACATTAGCGTCCCTTAAAGACCTGTAGCCATCTAAAAAGGATCTATTCTAGAGTGGAAAACTCAGCCTGAGACAGAGATGATAATAAATAAAAGTTAATGAGAATGGTAACAAACTAGTGTTTATTTGGTTCAACCATTATTCCATACCCCACAAAGATAGCGCTCTTTCAAACTGCTATGTTTTGCTGTTTCAATAATATATTTATAGTCCAATTTATAATTTATTTAATGTACACGATAACTCTCTGAGATAGGCAGTATTACTCTCATTTTGTAGATGAGGAAATCCCTATTTTGTAGATGAGGAAACAACCTATTTTGATTAGGTTGTTACAGTTGGGAGATCTAGAACTCCATTCAGATCCTCTGATTCTTCTTTTTTCATTTTTTCTATTCCCATTTTAATTAGGAGGTACACTTAAAAATTACCACTTACAGTAAGACAAGTAAAAGGGTTTGGAAACTGACCATGATTCACTACATTATAATGGGCTTTCTCAAAGTTATGTATTTATTTAAAAAGCAAAAGAGGGGGCACCTAGGTGGCTCAGTTGGTTAAGCGTCTGACTTCGGCTCAGGTCAGGTCATGATCTCACAGTTTGTGGGTTCAAACCTCGTGTCGGGCTTCATGCTGCCAGTGTGGAGCCTACTTGGGATTCTTGCTCTCTCCTCTTCCTGCCCCTCCCCTACTCACGCTTTCTCTCTCTCAAAATAAATAAATAAATAAAATTAAAAAAAAAAAAGAAAAGGGAAGGGTGATGGGGTAGAAATTACAGACCCATGCTAATCTTTTGAAATCTATCACAAGTGGTGAGGGAGTTAGCAAGGTACTGATACACCTTGTGGCAGTATACCTTATTCAGAAGCAAAACACCTAAAATTATCAGCTATTTGAGTTCTGAATTCCCAAGCTTGAAGATGGTACATGAATCACAATTAGGGTAGCCCAATTGGTCTATGCCAGAAGCTCTATCTTTTCATTCTTAAACTCTCTCTTCACATTTACTCCTTTTCCCTTATTTCCTTCTACAACATGAAGTTGTTTATCCAGATATGAAAAATCCAAATTTTCCCAATTGTGATATATCCTTTCCTCAGCTCCACCCCTATTACATTATGAACAGTAGTTATCAGGGAAAAGCTCTGACACTAAAGTGTGGAGGTATCTCACCATTCAGCTACCTTGGTAGGCAGTTGTAGGAGCTACTTTACTTTGGGAACATAATGGGCACATATTCGTCTACAACCTGAGTCAGAGGAAACCTTTGCTCTGAAAACACAGATTTGGGTTCAAGCTTCTATTTATTTTTTCCGATGATTCTGGGGTTGTACACGGGCACAAGACTTAGAGATAAATTGTGTACTTTTCTGTTAGGTGTTGGTAAAAGGAAGACAAAAGTCTTTGAAAATGTTTTGTGTCTTAATCCCAGATTTTTCCTTTCTCTTATCCTTTAAAGTTTACCAAAGAAACTAAAGTGCATAAAAGCATCTATTTGCAACTGCCTTCTTCGTGGCTCAGGAATCAAGACTTCAAAGCATCATTTGAGACAAAGAAGATCTCAGAGTAGATTTTTACTGGGACAGAAGAGACTGCAGAGAAAGTTGCAGTTGACTCTTTCAAAGGAAATTCAACAGTCCCCTCAAGGGATGCAGAATGCTACAGATAGCAGAAAATGGAAACGCTCACACTGTTCAGTTCATAGAACTGATCTCTACCCCAACAATAAGCAACTCTTGAGGAGCAGAGTTTCAAATCCTGTCATACAAACTAAAGAGAAACAAATTCATGAAAACCTTACAGGAAACAATGAAAATGAAACTAACTCATGGACAGTGATGCAAATGAACAAACATAATACATCAGGAACCATTAAGGAGACAGATGACATTGATGATATTTTTGCCTTAATGGGTGTTTAAATGCTCATATATGAGACATTTAAGTGCTTAACAAACTGGTCCAGTGTTCTGTTTTACGTGGAACTTGCTGAGTTCTGGAAAGATTTGGAAATACTACTTGGACTCAGAGAGGAGCTTATTTAGTGTAACGCTGTACAGCAGTAATGTCAGTTCAATAAATATTTATAGTAGCTCTGTGTCATTTAATTGACAAGTACTTGACTACTAAATAGTCAAATTTTGACTTTGTACCAGGGGTTAAGATGAAAAAATTTACCATATCCTGTCCTTGAGAAGCAGATGTAATTCCTTAATTAAAGCTGGTGGGTCCCAGGGGCACCTGGGTGGCTTAGTCAGTTAAGTTAAGCATCCCAGCATCAGCTCAGGTCATAATCTTACAGGTTCATGAGTTTGAAGCCCACGTCACGCTCTGTGCTGATAGCTCAGAGCCTGGAGCCTGCTTTGGATTCTGTGTCTCCCTTTCTGTCTGCCCCTACCCCACTCGTGCTCTGTCTCTCAAAAATAAACATTAAAAAAGAAAAAAAAAAAGCTGGTGGGTCCCTTAAAAACTGAATAATTTTATGATTTGCCAGGGAATTAAGAACTGAATAATTAGGTTGATAAAAACCTACTCTGTGCCTTAGATATATGGGGATGGGCTGGGATGGAAAGCAAAGTATCAAGGAGTACTTAAAAGGTCACTTTGGTCTTATGGCTCCATTTTAGGTAAGTCCCCCTCTGAACACCAAGGTTTGTAGCTTCTAATGGTTGTGCATATAATTCTTGATTATATGCTAGAATTAATCATCAAAAAGGACTAAAAAAATTTGCCACTAAGTGTATTATCAGGGACTGGTCACAACCATTATTTCACTTCATCTTTTCACCATACCTCACAGGAAGGCATATTAAAATGATTTTGAAGATCTCCAAAAGTTTCTGGGTTTTTTTTTTTTTTTTTTTTTTTTTTTTTTGGTTTATTTATTTGGGTGCCAGTGATTAATTCCAAATAGACTTTTCTCCAAAAAGGACGTACGGTGGCATATAGTTATACATGAAGTACAAGATAACAAAATAGAAGTAGATGAGGAAGTCAAATGAAAAATAAAGCTTATTGGGTGCCTGGGTGGCTCAGTCGGTTAAGCACTGAATTCTTGATTTTGGCTCAGGTCATGATCTCACAGTTTGTGGGTTTGAGCTCTTTGTGGGTCTCCATGCTGATGGTGCAAAGCCTGCTTGGGATTCTGTCTCCCTCTCTCTCTGCCCTCCCCTGTTCTCTCTCTCTCTCAAATAAGTTAAAAAGAAAAAAAAAAAAGAAGAAGAAGAAAAAGAAAGCTTAGTTTACACAAAATAGACCCAGTGGTGAGGCCACACATAAATTTATAATTTGGTGCTGATGCTGTCATCTGATAGTTGTATACTGTTTGTACCATTGCTCAGAGAGGATAAATCTTACGTGTTTTCAATGATACAAGGTTTGATGTATTTTTCAAGTGTTCTAGTTTACTAAAATTAGGTCAGTACTATTCTATTTGTTAAGTAGGTTGTAGCCTTAAGTTTTATGTTATATATGGATGTAGAGAAAAATAAAACAGTGCCCTCGTATATACCGCATCCTTCTTTTCCTCGGCCATCTTCATTTTATTTCCTTTCCACTCCTTATCTAGCCCTATTGTTTTTTTGCACATTTTCCCACTTGTCTACACTAGTGGTTCTCCTACTTGAGGCTGTTTTGAGAATCACTTGGTGGGTGGTTTAAAAATGTGGATTCCCTTCTGAAAGACTGATAAACACAGCCAGGGGCTGGGGACAGAAGCCTGCATTTTTAGCAAGGAGCTCAGGTGATTTTGATGCACACAGCCTGCAAAGCAGTTAAACACTGCTTTAGCTTCTTTCCTGGAGCCTTGCTAAATATCCTGATTTAATTCAAAGTTCTTAATAAATTTCTAGTCCCTTTTCATTGTATATATTTTTCTTGGATTCCTACAGAGTGGTAGTAGCTACTTAGTACCTTAAAACATGGATAATACTCATTCAGGACAAGTCTAAAAATAGCCATCAGCTTCTATGATTCTAAGATTTAAGGGCCAGTCTTGCTTCTGCTTTTATTCGTTTATGACTCCAATGAGTTAGTTTCCCTGGGCTTGGATTGCTTCATCTGAAGTGGCATTATTGTTCAAGAAGCATAAACTTTTACAGTTGAAAGAGACTTTGGAGATTATCCCTTATTGGAAAAACCAGTGTTCAGTGAGTTAAGGAGATAACACTATAAAGCCTGGATTGGACTACAGGCCTAACACTTTTCTGTACTTCATTAATGTTTCTTTGGAGTAAGATTCTTCATCTCCTCCCTTTCCTCCTCTCTTGATCCTTAGAATTCTGGGGGAAATAGTAAAAAAGCCTCACATGTGTCTACAATGTGATAATTTATACATATTTGTAAGAAATGCAGTATTCTAGATGTTAATCTTTCCAAACAATTTAAAATTCTAGTGAAAATGAAATCTAATATATATAATAATATAATTAAATCTAAAATATACAAACTACAACTTTCTAGTAAACTAGGTTAGAAACTACTGTTAGTGTCATCAGAGTGAATATCAATTTTACTGTTCTGGTAGCATTTACAATAGGTCGTTCCTGATAGCACTGTGCTGAGATCTCCCATGCCAAATCCTCTTGGCCTTCTTCCTTCGGCCACTGCTGTGGCAACAGTTTACAGTAGGAGTGGATAACCACACTTCGCCTCCTCTCTGCTCCTTCTGACAAGCTGAAGGAACTTCTTGGCACTGGGCACCCACAAGTTGGAAGAGGCATGGAGCCACCTTCTCCCACTTCAAAGACAACTCAGAGGCACATTTCATAAGGCTCCAAAGAAGGTCCATCAAGATCAAGCACTAGTACTTATGTGATGTCCAACTCCTGCATCCTTGATTGATTTTCCTTTCTTCTGTTTGCTCTCTCTATTGCTCCCGTTCCCTGGGATCACTTCCCAAATAAATGACTGCATGCAAACTTTTGTCTTGGGCTCTGCTTTTAGGAGAACAAAGGCTAAGACAAGCAGTACAGTGACACTGGCAAGCAAAATGTCGACTTCTAAGATCATTCTATTGTCACCATATGTTTTACTTTGTGAATGCTTGCATAAAATTATTTTTGTTTTTGTTTTTAGCTTAAAACACCGCTTTTAGAATAAACCAGTGCTATCAACTGTAAAACTGAAAATATTGAATTTCCTAAAAAAGTCACAAAGTTGTTTACAGCCTTAAGTTTTTATCCAGTGCTATTGCTGTAGTCTTTTAATACTCAGCCTCACTTTGAAAAGCTAAGCCGTTTACATGAATAGGTCCATAGCATCTTCATAAAAACCTTTTCTGTTCACGCTTTATCTTTCCATTCTGAATCTTACTGTACCAATTCTAAACTGTCTCATTAACTTTTTTCTCTTGCCTTTTGTAAATATCAGTTTTCTCACTTAAAACTGGTTTTGTTTTTTGCCTTTTATTAGAGAAAATGTTATCTCCTCAATGACAACAGGTTTTCTGTGATAAATCTGAATTTTGCTGTATTCTTGGGTTGGTTTACTTTAAAAATACACAAAACATAAGATATCCTTTACGCATATAATACCATTGTAATCTTTATAGCTTTGTGAATTATAAATTAAGTGCAGAGAAAGCAAGTAACATGCCTAAAGCCCAATGTAATATATATTAGAACTGAAACTTGAATTCTGGTCTTCTGATTCTGAATACTGTGTTCACCTGAAGGTGAATGATCCCAGCCTGAAATGACTGGTGTTTGAGCATGGACTGAGATTTTATCAAGAATATATACAAAGTCTAAGAAAAAAGATAACTTATAAGCATAGAGAGAGGAATGGTCTTCCATCTACCAATAGTGCTTAATAGAAAAGTAGCCCCTTTTAACCTAGTCCATTTTATTATTTAAATGTAGGTAATAGACATTGTCTTTAAAAGACAAAAGCCCAATAAAAACACGGCAAACCATTCTCTACATAGTAGTAAATAGGTTTCCATATTATGGACTTCTATGTGCTCTTGTTTGTCAGTCTGTTAAAACAGGAGCCCTGTTAAAATAGGAACTGTTAAAATAGAACACTATTTGTTCTAATGAACAGCATAATTAAATTATTTATAAACATTTTCCCCCAAGCACAAATTCATACTTGCTTTGGGAAGATGCAAGTTTTATAGCTGAAATGATCCTTCTGCAAATTACAGACACACAACATTTAAAATAATGTTGAAGGGCACGTGGGTGGCTCAGTTGTTTAAGCTTCCAACTTCAGCTCAGGTCATGATCATGAGGTTCAAGAGTTTGAGCCCCACGTCAGGCTCTGTGCTGACAGCTCAGAGCCTGGAGCCTGCTTCAAATTCTGTGTCTCCCTCTCTCTCTGCCCTTTCCCTGCTCACACTCTGTCTCTCTGTCTCTCTCTCAAAAACAAAACATTAAAAAAAAATGTTGAAAAATTAAAAATAGATCTACCCTATGACCCAGCAATAGCACTGCTAGGAATTTACCCGAGGGATACAGGAGTGCTGATGCACAGGGGCACTTGTACCCCAATGTTTATAGCAGCACTTTAAACAATAGCCAAATTACGGAAAGAGCCTAAATGTCCATCAACGGACGAATGGATAAAGAAGATGTGGTTTATATATACAATGGAATACTACTTGGCAATGAGAAAGAATGAAATCTGGCCAGCAACGTGGATGGAATTGGAGAGTATTATGCTAAGTGAAATAAGTCAGGCAGAGAAAGACAGGTATCATATGTTTTCACTCATATGTGAATCCTGAGAAACTTAACAGAAGACCATGGGGGAAGGGAAGGGGGAAAAAAAGTTACAGAGAGGGAAGGAGGCAAACCATAAGAGACTCTTAAATACTGAGAACAAAACTGAGGGTTGATGGGGGGTGGGGGAGGGGGGAAAGTGGGTGATGGGCATTGAGGAGGGCACCTGTTGGCATGAGCACTGGGTGTTGTATGGAAACCAATTTGACAATAAATTATATTTAATATAAAAAAATGTTGAAATTATTGATGTTCAAAACTCCAGTTGGCATAGAGAATTTTGAATCTTCAGCTAAACTACAGGCCATCAGTCTTAAGATTTCCTGTTATATTTGCTATAAAGCATCTCAACAGATGGATTCCAGAATAGGTCACAGAACTGTGAAAAAAAAAGAAAAATCATTTTCTTCTTTACTTCAGATATAGTAACAGATTTGACTTCATCCAACTTAAGAACTGTTTAAAACCTCTTGAGTTCCATGTATGAAACAGAATGTCTTAATTTGTCCTGCATTTCCTCTCTCCCACCAGCCTGTTGTATTCTGATGATTCACAGTATCAGATCGATTTCCTTCAGGATTCTAAAAATTTCAATGCATTACTACTTTGCCTTTTACTTCACAAAGTGCTTTTTTTTTAAATCGAGGTATAACTGACATGTAACATTGGCTTCAGGTGTATAACATAATGATTAAATACTTGTATATATCGTGAAGTAATCACAGTAAGTCCAGTTAACATCTGTCACCACCTGTCACATCATTATAATTTTTCTTGCGATGAGGACTTTTAAGATCTGCTGTCTTATCAACTTTCAAATATGCAATTCAGTATTAATAACTATGGTCACCATGCTGCACATTACATCTTGATGACTTATTTTATAACTGGAAATTTGAACCTTTTGATCCCCTTTACCCATATCTCCCATCCCCCATCCTTTACTCTAACAACCACTAATCTCTGTATCTATGATCTTGTTTTGTTATTTCTCAAATTCTACATATTAGTGAGATCTTATGGTAACTTGTCTTTCTCTGCCTGACGTATTTCATATAGCATAATGCCCCAAATATCCACCCATGTTGTCACAAATGGCAAGATTTCATTCTTTTTATGGTTGAATTGTATCCATTGTGTGTGTGTGTGTGTGTGTGTGTGTGTGTGTGTGTGTGTGTGTGTGTGTTTTCCCATTCTTTGTCCATTCATCTATAGGCGGACAGTTAGGTTTCTTCTATTTTTTAACTACTGTAAATAATGTTGCAGTGAACATGGGGGTGCAGATATCTTTTCAAATTAGTGTTTTTGTATCCTTCAAGTAAATACCTGTAAGTGGTATTGTTGGATTATATGGCAGTTCTATTTTTAATTTTTTGAGGAACCTCATACTGTTTTCCATAGTGGCTGTACCAATTTCATCAACAGTGCAAAGGGTTCCCTTTTCTCCACATTCTCACCAAAGGCTGTTATTTCTTGCCTTTTTTGGGGGGCAAGGGGGCTTTTTGATAATAGCCATGCTAACAGGTATGAGGTGGTATCTCATTGTGGTTTTGATTTGCATTTCCCTGATGACTACTGATGCTAAACATCTTTTCATGTTTTCACCTTTTTCTTTTGGCCATGTGTGTGTCTTTTTTGGAAAAAATGTCTATTAAGATCCTCTGCCCAATTTTATCACTTTTTTTTGTCTCTGCTATTGAGTTTTAGGAATTTTGTATTTTAGATGTTAACCCCTTATCAGATATATGATTTGCAAATACTTTCTTTCATTCAGTAGGTTGCCTTTTCATTTTGAAGATGGTTTCCTTCGCTGTGCAAAAGCTTTTTATAGTTCAGCGTAGTCCCACTTGTGTATTTTTGCTTTTGTTGCCTTTGCCTTTGGTGTCACATCCAAAATATCATTGCCAAGTCTGATGTTAAGGGCCTATGTTTTCTTCTATGAGTTTTATCGTTTCACACCTTACATTCAAGTCTTTAATCCATGTTGAATTAATTTTTGTGTATGATGTAAGATTTCATTCTTTTTTATGGCTGAATTGTATTCATTACTGCATTCATTATTTTGCATATGTCTGTCTTGTTTTGCCAACACCATTTATTGAAGACAATGCCCAGTTATCACTGTATATTCTTGGCTCCTTTGTCATAGTGGCCATATGTGTGTGGGTTTATTTCTGGGCTCCCTATTCTGTTCCATTGATCTATGTGCCTTTTTTTATGCCGGTACCATACTGTTTTGATTACTATAGATTTATTGCATCGTTTGAAATCAGGGACTATGATACCTTCAGCTTTGTTCTTCTTTTGTAAGACTGATTTGGCTATTTGAGATGCCATACAAATTTTAAGACTGTTTGTTCTATTTCTGTGAAAAATGCCACTGGAACATCTTCTATTTTGGTTTTTATTTCCCAGATTAAAAGTTTTGATCTCTTTAGTTTGTTCTTTTTGTGACAAAGATTCAATAACCTTGATAACTTGGACCTTTTTTTCATTATTTTTAAAAATCATCATCACCATTACTATGTCTGTTATTATCTACCTGTCTTGCTATATCCATCCATATGCATCCATCCATTTGCCAGCATAGAAGTGAGCACATGGTTTCTCAGGATACATGGACTTTATGGATACACTATGACTTTTATGGGTACAGGATTGGTATACACCTATATATAAAACAGGGAGAATATTTTCTACTGCACTGCTAATTCCGTTCTTGATAAAGTACAGCATTTTAGAGTTTTTAACCAAAACTGCCTGCTTGAAAACAGCCCATAATGATTCCTGGGTCATAAATGAAGCTATATGGTTTAAAGGAGAGATACAAGCTGGGTAGTCCACACACTAATTATGGCATCTTGAACTCATCTGCAACATTTCTGTCAACTACTGTAATTCTGTTCTTGGAGTACATTCTCTTTGCTTGGAATCCCACTACATAGAGAGCAATTGCACTCTACTTACTTACATATTTCTTCCATGCCAGTTATTAAAACAGACTGATCCCAGCATTAATCTTTAGGGGCCTTTCACCATTTATACATTTCTACTCAACTGGGGCAGAGTTCTGTCATGAAGTTTAGCATTTAGCTTTTGCCTACAGCCTTAAAGGCCAAAGCCTGCTGGACTATACTCCCACCTTTCTTTTATAAGGATGATATAAGAAAAGAAGGAAACAAAACTGGGCTTTCTCATAATAATTATTTTGTGAACAGGCCAAACTTCTTTCTAGAGGGATGGACTAGGACTTGGTCATGCACATAAGACCAACAAATGTATACAACTCTACTTTCTGAATTGGGTTTTGAGAGGTACAGAATACAGTCTGACAAATTCCTGTATGTGGTCACTATGGTGTAGTGAATGGTGAAGTTCTTGAAAGTCACCAGATCCCGCATCTCAAGTCTTAGCCTTTGAGTGTTGTATGGCTTCTGCAGAGCCTTGGTCACTTATGGTGAGTACTGTGGCAGCAGTGATTCCAAGGTCATGCAGCAGAGAATGCTGACATGTCTCAAGAAGAGAATGTTTCTAAAAAGTACTGGGAATCTGATAACCTGGGTTGTTAGCCTAACCCTGCCACTTACTGACTGACTTTTGGCAAGAAAAGAAACTAACACTTATTATGTGGCTGTGTGTATATCTGTCACAATACATTGTATTTAATCCTTCTAATAATCATATTTTCACTAGTGAGAAAACAGGCTCAGAAAATGAAATAAGTTACTTTAAAATCTATGGTCAAGAAATAAGAAGAATCATGCAAAATAAAGGCTCTCTGACCCCAAAGCCCATGTTCTATTTAAACAGATAACTCTCTGCAATTCACTTCACTTCTTTGACTTGCAACCTTAACTAGAAATAGAGATGTTTATTGTGAGGATCAGGTAAGTCTTATGAGTGATGTAGTGATGTAACCTTCCCCAAGACCATCTGTTTTCAGATAGTTCTAGTTGCTCTTAATGTCAAGTCACAACCTAACCTGACTCATCTGATGGCATATAGCTCACAGCAGTGTGGGACTACTGCTTGATCATTCCCTTGTTTGGGACACTATAATTCTATTAATATAGGTCAAGAAAACATTGTCAGTTTTTCCCCAGCCCCATTATACTGTTAATTCAAATTCAGCTTACAGTCAACTAAAACTTAATTTTTTTCCCAATAAATGCTGCTATTAAGCCATAATCTGCCCATCTTATGTTTTTGCTGCTTTTTTAGCTGAGGTCTCACTTCCTTCTTATTAAACAGAATAAACAGCTGTCCTGCTATGACAATGCTCAAGGCTGTAAGAAGTAGGATTTCATTCCTGCCCCTAGGAGTCTCTATTATATAGATAGGATATAGACAAATAAACGGGTTAAACCCTTGAATGAAAGTCAAGAGAGAAGACCATTTTGTAGGAATGAATGAATGAAGGATTTTGACAGGAATGTTCACAACTACAAACAATTTAAATGTGATCTGGATTGGCAGGACTTTGAATGAATGATTACGGGACAGTTTTATATACAACCAAGTATTAGTTGGTCTTATTATTTCTCATAGCAAATACCATAGTGCCTTCCACAAAGAAGTTAAGAGAGAGAAAATCATACGGGAATGGCACTTTATCTGTGCTCTAGTACAAGTTACCTACTACATCCTAGGTATATGCTCAAAGTATAGACTCATGTTTCATCACTAAACGACATCAACTAGCTCAAAATTGCCAGCTAAAGAAATCATCATTTTGTCTGCTACCAGTGCTTAATTCTAACTTATATGAAGCATTTCTTCTTTACATATGGTCCTTTTAAAGAAAAATGTTTATCCCTCACAGCCCGAATGAGCTTTGTACCATAAAGATAATTTGTTTTTCTCTGAAACTGAGAAAAGCATGGTAGTATATTGTGGTTGCTACTTAGCTGATTTTAAGAAGTAAAAAGTTTTCACTTCTGTAGTCTAGGGTTGAGCTAGGCTGAGGCAGAAAGAAAATGAAGATACCTAGGGAAAATCTAGCAAGAGCCTGTAGAAGAAGACAAACTAGAGGGAAGGAAAAAACAAAAGTGCTGATGGGTTGTGCCAATAAATCATGGCTAAATGCATAGCTTTCCAAACTCCTCTTATGTTAAGTAATACCTCAATCTAAGAAACACTGTTTAATACTAAAGGTTGTGAGTACATAAAGGTAAGAAAAACAATTCAACTCTTACCTTACAGGAAACAACTGAGGAAAACATCCTTGTGTCTCTCTGTCAACAAATTTCTGGATCTGAAGCACTTGTTTTAAAAGATGTCCCTTGGAAGATTTGTCAATTTTTGTTAATACCATCTGTAAGAAAACAAATATTTAAGCATTAGAAATAAAGTATCTTTTAATACACAGTTTTGCACATTTTTCACTACAAATTTTTAGTAACTAGTAGATCCTTATCAGTTTCTTAATCTCTCTTGTTTCTTCATCTATAAAATAAAAGCAACACCCCCTAAAGGAGTTACCATGAATATTAAATAAGAATATATGCAATATACTGGGGTGCCTGGGTGGCTCAGTCAGTTAAGTGTCAAACTCTTGATTTCAGCTCCGGTCATGATCTCACGGTTTGTCAGATCGAGTCCTGCATCAGGCTCTGTGTTGATAGCACGGAGCCTGCTTGGGATTCTCTCTCAAAATAAGTAAATGAACATTAAAAAAAAAAAAAAAAAAAAAAAAAAAGGCATGTATACAATGGATAAAGCATATACTATGTATTTCTATTTAATAGTGCTTTAACTACACAGGGCCATAATATCATGGATTCAAGGCCAGTGAAAAGGACCCTTGAGTCATATTTGCAATTGATGTATGACAAATGTTGCATATGATCACTATATATCTCATGTTAACTAAGATACACAGTGAGCATTATCAGGCTGATCTATATAAAAATGCCAACATCATCATTTTTGACCTAAAAAATGGTTCTGTCTTACATGTAATAATGTTAAGAAAAACCCCTAGAAATCAGGCTATTTGGGGCGCCTGGGTGGCTCAGTTGGTTAAGTGTCCAACTTCGCTCAGGTCATCATCTCACAGTTTGTGAGTTCGAGCCCCGCTTTGGGCTCTGTGCTGACAGCCTGGAGCCTGGAGCCTGCTTCAGATTCTGTGTCTCCCTTTCTCTCTGCCACTCCCCCACTCACACTCTGTCTCTCTCTCTCAAACATAAATAAACATTAAAAAAAAAAAAAAAAAGAAATCAGGCTCTTTGTATCTTGTATCTGATACAGTTGTAGGAATGATTATAAAATGAATTAAAACGACTTTGATCTATCATATTTTCCTGGGGAATTTCTATAAAATTATATTTCCTGACTCATCATTTATGCTTTTCAGTTATTAAAAATGTTAATGGTAAAAGAAGTGAGAAGCAGAAAGTGTGTGGTTTCTAACTACTTGTGAATCCCTCCAAATGGCAATCTTTCCTCATAAAAGCAAAAAAGCTGATATTTATTTATATATTTTGTTATTATTATCTTTAAACATGCTGATATTTAAAAGGAAACATAATTCCTCTATCACAAGCTCTTTTCCAAAGAAGAAAATAGTTATTTCCTTAAAGTTGAACTGAGAAAAATATACAATTTCACTAACTGGTACCTATGATACCAAATCAGGAATACTGTATCACTTAATAAAACCAGTTTGGCACTATTTGGGTATTTTCTATTATGTGGACTATATCAGACCTTTGACTTCTCATAACTAACTAGTTATCACTAATGCTTCACAGAGCTTTTGCAAACCCCAATTCCATAACCCCAAGAATACAAAAATGCTGCCGATTAGTAACATGGTTTGATTTGCATTCAACTCCACTGTTACATTTTAGTGGTTTCCTAACTTTTTTTGAAACCAAATTATAGTCAGTGGACTCTTCACTCTTCCTTAGAAAGAAACTTGAGAGTGCTATCTTATCTGCAAAACTCACAAAGCAAAATAATGTGGATACCAACCTACTAACCTGTATTCTATTCTAGGACAAACAACAGAAAAAGCCTTGGTAAGATATTCCTGAAAGAAATTTTGTTTTCTTTAAGAATGTAAAAATCCTACTTGTGTGTGCTGGAGCCTATTTTCTTGCAATGGTTCTTAAATTGCAAATCACTTTAGCGAATTTTCAGTTGCAATTTCATTTACATTTTTGGTAAGTACTACTTGCCAAACTGCTGTTAAAGAACTACTAACATGTTTTAGACAAATATTTATATTGCCACAAAAAAATGAAAGGGAAGAGCACAACTTGAAAATACTTTACTTTGACTATAATTTCGAAACCTTAAAGCTGAGGGAGAGAAAAGAGAATAAAAGTACCACAGAACTTGTCTTAATGGCTGATAATCAAAAAGATTAGTCAAAAGGGACTCTTGCGGAGACAAGACCTGCTCTTTCACCAAACACACACACACACACATTTGCACATGCACACAAACTGGTATTTCTAACTGCAACTATGATTTGAAAGAAACACTTACCACATAAGGTAATGCAAATTCTTCACACATTTCTATGGCAATACTGTCGGTTTTTTGAATTCCAACAACACTATCCACTAACAAAAATGTTCTCATCAAACTGTAAGAATGCAGAAATAAAAATTAATGACAATATAAAATACACTCATTCATTTCTCCCCTGGCCTTTACTATCCTAAGAAATTTTCCTTTGAATAATTTTGCATTCCAAAATTTAAAAATTTCTTTAGGCAAAAGGAATTCTCAGTTCACTAGGAAGTCCATTCTATAATCCAATAACTCTCAATGCTGTTACTTTCATTAACTAAATTTACTAAATATTAATTTATTTTAATACCATGTATTGAACCTAAGATCCTCTGCCTAAAACTAGATACAAAGATGAATGAGTCCTTTCCCTTAAAAGCTTGAACTCTAGTGGGAGAGACATGAAGCCAATTAACGATGTTGTCACAAAAACGTCTAAATTTTCAAATATTATTTTAAGACTAACAAATAACGGAAACCAGACACATTATGTTTTGTATTTTTTTGTGTGTAAATATTTCATCTTAGTTTCTATGTAAAGCTACAAGCAAGATACTTATACTTTTTTATAATTCAAAAGTTTAACATTAATTTCTCTATATGCTGTGCAATGCTTGAAACATAAAACTGCCATTTGACTACCCATGGAGACCAAAGAAAGTTACATTTACTGAGGATGTGGTGTCAGAAGTATTTTTAAAATGCACTGAAGTTTATCTAAATGTGGTAAATACCACAATAACCAATAATCTTTATTTTCAAAATTAGTCAGCTAAGAGTTTGATATAAAAATATTAGTGAACTCTGCTGAAAAACTAGTTATAGTCTCAATTTAGGAAAACACTTAAATTTAAAATTAAGCTAATCTACAAGAAAAAATTAAGCAAGCAGTATACACCTTGGCCCTACATACTGTACTGTAGAATATTATGAGAATAAAATGGACCGTCTAAAAGAAGTCACTTGATAATGCAGAGTCATACGGTGCAGAATATTCCATTAATGAAAACGTGCTTTTGGATTAAACTTACAAGAAAATTTTTTCCTTACTTCCTTCGTTCTTTTAGATAGGTCTCTACCATGTCAACAAAATCTTCAGGAGCTCTATAGCCATAACCTGGCATGTCCACCAATGTAAAATATTTTCCAACTTTGAAAAAATTCATCTTCTTTGTGTGCCCCTGATAAAATAAATGGAAAAATAAAAGCTTTGTTAAAATATGTCCTTAACCACCAGAGAGTCTTAACAAGAGAGAACTGACAGTTGATGGAGGGAGGTGGGTGGGAGATGGGCTAGATGGTTAAGGAGTATTAATGAGGGCACTTGTTGTGATGAGCACTGGGTGTTATATATAAGTGAAGAACCACTGAATTCTACTCCTGAAACCAATACTGCACTATATTTTAACTAAAATATACAAATATATACAGGTATATGTGTCCTTTATATATTTAATGACTCAAAATATTCTTATTCAATTTATTAAAAGCATAAGTATTATGAATATAATCCTAGTTGGGTTGATGATGATACAGACAAAGAAGATAAAAGAGAAGTGGCTGGAGATAAGCTTCGATGATACTACTTCTTCCCTCCAATTCATTTTTAAGAGAATCTATATGATTTAAGAACTCTGGATTAAGAATATGTAGCCAAATTATGTTGGAGTCTTTTCATTAGCTCTGTCTCAATAAAAAGTTACCCTGTAATGGTGTGACTGTATTAGTTAATATTCTCTGATGAATAACAGATCTCCACTTTAAAGAGAAATAAATTGGGGCACCTGGCTGGCTCAGTCAGTTAGACGTCTGACTTGGGCTCAGGTCATGATCTCATGGTTCATGAGTTCAAGTTCTACATTGGGCTCTCTGCTGTCAGTGGCACAGCCTGCTTGGGATTCTCTGTCTTATGGCATAGACTGGCTAAACTAAAAATACTTACTGTCAGTCATACAGTTTTTCATAAAACCTAGATGCAAAGCCTGATAGTTTATTACGCCGAGATTACTCCTTCCCTAGGATCAGATCTTTCGCACGTTTCATTAGATGGTTTTTGTGCTTTCATTAAACCATTTTTTAAAAGCATATACAACACTATAAAATATGTGTTAAACTAAAATGATGTAAAGATGATAAAAAGTCATAGTTTTGTGTCCAATGACACTATTAATCAGAAAAAAAACAGTTAAGATATAAAATTTAAAAAGTCAATTGTTTGGAACTTGGAACAAATACTTCCAGAGGAAAGATTTTACAAAACAGTGCTTAGGTTCCCATCAGTTGATGTGTCTATCCACAGGAAAATGACAAATCAGGAATGTCAAGAATACATTTCTTCCAGGGGCACCTGGGTGGCTCAGTCAGTTGAGCGTCCGACTTCGGCTCAGGTCATGATCTCGTGGTCTGTGAGTTCAGGCCCCACATTGGGCTCTGTGCTGACAGCTCAGAGCCTGGAGCCTGCTTCTGATTCTGTGTCTGCCTCTCTCTCTGCCCCTCCCCCGCTCATGTTCTGTCTCTCTCTCTCTCTGTCAAAAATAAATAAACATTAACAAAAATTAAAAAAAAGGAATACATTTCTTCCATTGTTCTCTAATAGAGAGAAGGGAACCATGCTACCTAGAAATGAGAATTTAGCTGGGTTATCTGATAAGACAGAGTAGGCGTAAGCATAGGAGGTTTCATGAATGACAACAATCATCGGCATCAGCGATGGAGCCAGGGAATCAACTATATGAAGAAATGAGGAGCAAGAGAAGACTAGTGAAGCTTCATGGAAAGGTTCCAATGCAAGGAAAGGGAGGCAGTGAGCACAAGGTTGGTGGGAATATATAACAAGGTGAAGGGAACTGGGGGTGAGTTTTAAGGACAGGGTATCTGGGGCGCCTGGGTGGCTCAGTCGGTTAAGCGTCCGACTTCGGCTCAGGTCACAATCTCGCGGTCCGTGAGTTCGAGCCCCGCGTTGGGCTCTGTGCTGACAGCTCAGAGCCTGGAGCCTGCTTCAGATTCTGTGTCTCCGTCTCTCTCTGACCCTCCCCCATTCATGCTCTGTCTCTCTCTGTCTCAAAAATAAATAAACATTAAAAAAAAAATGAAAAAAAAAATGAAAGGGTATCTTAGATATTGGTATAGTCTGCATCATTGAGAAAGAAGTAGAGAAAATTAAAAACTGACAGAAAGTTACTACAGCAGACTAGCTGACATAATCACATAATTCGGCCCTGGGGAAACCTGGGTCTGTCTAATTGTATATGTGTATGTATGTATATATATTTATATCTATGTATAAAGAGAGAGGGAATAGGGGAAGAAAGGGAAAAAGGAGTTTGCAAGATATAAAAGCTTATAGGAGGAAAAAAATAATTCAAAACAGTTTCCTCTAAAATCAACGTAAAACTAGACGATCACTCTTAAAGAAGTAAATATAGAATGGCAAAAGAACACTTTATATGGCAACTCTTTGGAAAAGATCTGGACAAAAGGATTTCCTCAAGAAACTTGCAAGACTACTAAAATAAATACAGACATACTTTCTTTTTCTTCAGGGAAATATACAGGCATTAATGAAATGTCTTACTTTACTACTTATTTGAAAGAAATCACCTTTCTAGGGGCACCCTGGTGGCTCAGTTAGTTAAGCGTCTAACTCTTGATTTCAGCTCAGGTCATGATCTCATAGTTTGTGAGCGTGAGCCCTGCGCTGGGCTCCGTGCTGACAGTGTGGAGCCTGCTTGGGATTCTCTCTCTCCCTAGCTCTCTGCCCCTCCCCAGCTTATGCTCTCCCAAAATAAATAAATGAGCATTTAAAAAAAAAAAAAAAAAAAGAAGACCTGTTCTAGGAACTTAGCAAGTATGGTTTCTTGTACCTCTCAACATTTATTAGTTATTTTAGTCAATTTCAGAGATAGTTCAGACAATTTTACATTTCAATATACTGTTTCTTTTAAATTCCACCTCCCCCTCCCTTTCCTGCAACATACCGGTTTTTTGGAGACTCTGACTTCAACCTCTGGCGCCAGTGAAAAAAGGGCTTTTATTAGAGAGGATTTTCCAACATTGCTTCTGCCTATAAAACACACCTTATACAAGGAAAAAAAGAAGCTAACTGAATACTAGGTTTATATATACATTTTTATTATATGTTGTATTAGCTGCAAAAATCTGTCAAACTACTGTCTTGCCTAGCCACGTAAAAAGGTGGCCTATGGGGCACCTGTGTGGCTCAGTTGCTTGAGCGTCTGACTGACTCAGGTCATGATCTTGCAGTTCGTGAATTTGAGCCCCGCATTGGGCTCACTGCTGTCACTTCAGATCCACCGTCCCTGTCTCTCTCTGCCCCTCCTCTGCTTGTGCTCTCTCTCTCAAAAATAAATACACATTCAAAACAAAACAAAACAAAACAAAACGAGGTGGCTTACATTTAGTCAAACCTCAAATTCTAACATACAGCTACCACGTATTGAATGATTTCCAATGCCAGGTACTGTTCAAAGCACATAACGTGAATTTTCTGATTTACTTTTTACAACATCCCTATAAGGGAGGTAATAGTATTATCCCCATTTTACAAATGATTAAAACTTGAGGCAGAGAGAAGCTAAATAATTGGCTCAAAATTATACAGCTAGAAAGTGAAGAAGCTGGAACTGAACTCAGGACATCTATCTCCAGAACCTGTGCCTTTAATGACAGTATACTACTCAAGAATGTCTGTGACAATCATTAAGCATTCCATATTTACAAATTTTTAAGTTAAAAACTAGATGCATTTCAACAAAACTTACTCTACAGTACAACTACATGCCTGAAACTGCATTTCCCCGCTGCAATTCCCAGAGTAGACTGCAATACCATTGTAATTACGAGGTTATTCCTTCCTCTTGACCTCTCTTGCTCCAAATAAGCTTTTCTCCTTTAGATCTCTATAGTGTAGAAAGAAACAAAATGTTCCTGATACTAACCATTAATATGCATGACTCTGCTTCTTAACATGGTATGAAGGGGGTACAATACCAATCAGGGTTCTAAGTGAAGGCAGTATGACTCGCCCCCCTCCCCCCCCGGGGGTGTTTTGGAAATCTGTAAGGGCATTTCTGCTTATCAATATGACTGGGTGGTACTTAGTGCACAGGGGACAGGGGCACTATATATTTCACAAGACTGGGGTCAGTCCTTCAACATGAATTGATCTGAGTCCTGCATATATTTCAAAAGCTTTGCCAGATTAAATCCAATGATAATGTCTAAGTAAAACTGAATTTTAAAAAACAAATTACACAAAAAGTCCAGTAATTAAGAGCCTAAGTGGAAACACGATGCTGTCTTTTAATTATTAAATGATTTACCTACGTCCTTAGTTCTGACTACATAAACTACCATAACCGTTCTGATTAGAAGGAAAGTTTCCACTGAAGTGGTGCAGTTACTGCAAATAGATGAGGTCTGCAAGACACGCCTAAAATGCACACTCGTGCAACTTCACTAAAGTTGTTTTTAAAAAAATCTACATCATTGCCATGTATATATAATTCTTATTTTTGCACGGCCGGAACTTTGGCTTGAGTGAAAATTACATATTGGTAAGGACCACCACATTTATGAAACTATTATACTTTTCATATTCCTCACTTTGTCTCATTTTTCTCGGCATGCTTTCCCCACTTTAATTAAAAAGGAAAACGATAATAAAAGGCCAGTTAATTTTTTTTTTTTTGTACGCTTGGTTTGGGTTTTTACAATATTTTAAAATCTTCTATATTCATTACCAAAATAACTATTAACTCTATGTGCTTTTTTGGCTAAAATAACTATATGTGTCCACACGAAGCTAGACATTTCTCTCCCGTTCGGTGACAAGAACAGGTGAGGGCAATATGCCTGTCCAAGTCTTCACGACCAGAGGGCGGCGGTGGCTCTCACCTCAGGGCTGGGGAGGTCTGGGGCGTGGTCGAGACGCACGGCGGAGCTGAGGTAGCTGATGCGGTTCCGGGACGTGGCCGTGAAGACGGCCTCCGCCTTGGAGATGTCCTCCAGGCTCGGGTCAAAGATCTTCACGTGAAGGTCCAACCTCGAGTCTGGTGTGAGCTGCCGCTCGAGTTCCCGCAGTGGGAACACGAGCTTCGTCATTTGTCTCTTAGGCAGCCTGAGCACGTCGGTGAAGGCGTGGAACGTGCTGCAAGCTCGGCTCAAGCGCTGCAGCGCCGCTGGCACCTCAAATAGCGTCCTCACGGCGTGCCGCAGCCTCGGTATTGCCATTTTCTTTTCCAAGAAGCCCCGCGGCTGGGCAACAGGGCCAGGGTCTGGTCTGCGCGTGCGTGATCCCGCTCCCGCTACGCCTGATGGGAATTGTAGTCTCATCTGGACTCACCCGTTTCCTTCTGAGCTTTGATTCCAGGGAGACGGGGGCTGGGGTTTCCTGGCGCAGGGCAGGCAGGTGGGGGCGGGGGATTGGAGGCTGGTGGTTGACTTTCACACGCAGGCCCGCTGACTACTGTGCCTTTGACTTGTGCATCACTGTGGGGAGGCCGTTTAACGGTTTACAGAGGTGAAAAGATACCTGGGCTGTGTGGCCCTTGAGTGTCAAACGAAGGAGCAAACGTGTGAAGCTCTGGTGGATTCCGGGGCCATTTATTCCTCGCAGTAACTGGTAGTCTCACGGATCATTGGCGTTGATGTTGATGTACACATCACTAGGCAAAACAAATTCCCTTGTAGAGCTGCAATGGAAATTATATATAGAGTCCAAGAGGGAACTGTCAAAGTCCAGGAAAATCCGCCAAATCAGTACTAAAGGGGATTCAGTCCGGTGGATGGGATGTTGCAATAACACTTTCTGTGTTCTTGTAATATTCTGACTGACATCATGTTTCCAGGTGATCTGGGTGAAGTAGCATCCTCTCCAAAGGATCTAGCTTCCTGCCTAGGCAGGGTGTCAGGGTTTAGATTCAGAATAGGATTTAAATCCCAGTGGGGAAAAGGAATGTGGATTGGGGAACCAAGCAGCCACCTAGTCTTGCAGATTGCGCAAACAGAACATGGAAGTGAGACAGGACTTGTATTGATCCAAGGGCATCGCTCCTCCCAGAGAACTGTGGAAATCCCACCCTTGGTCTAGTTGCACAGCAAGGAGGTTAGGATGTATTTTGCTAAACTGTAGAAGCCAGGGGAGGCCGATAAATGAGGACCGTATTCATATACTGTACTATTATCTACCCTCCTGTATAATACTGTAGTGTATGTTATCCAATAGATGATAAGGCATCCCTGCTAGATTCCATCATTTGTTAATTCATCAAATATGTAATGAGCACCTATTATATGCCAGGCACTGCACTAGGTGCTGGAGATATTATCAGTGAGTAAATAAAAAGAGTTTCTGTCCTCATGTTATTGTCTTGATAATAATATGATAAATACTAATTAATTTACAATAAATAAAAGACTATATTAGATAACAAATACTTAGGAAATAGCTAAAGCTGAGTCACATGGGTGTGTGTGTGTGTGTGTGTGTGTAGAGCTGTCAGGGTGTTGCATTTTAGTGTGATCCTCACTGAACAGGTAATATTTGAGTGCAGACTGATGGAGATGAGAGAAGCATTCCAGATGTAAATGCAAAGGCTCAGAGGCAAGAGTGTGTATGGCTTATTTGAAGAACAGCAAGGAGGCCAATGCGGCCAGAATGGAGTAAACGAGGATGGATGTTGGCAGTGACTCTAGCTATTCCTATCAAATTAGTCTGTATATAAACATTTGAAGTGAATTATGTTGTTTTTCACTGTTTGGCATCCCTTGCACATAGAGGAACCATCTGCTCCCACTCTGTGTAGTTCTGTTGGGACTATCGATAATAGAACTCCTCCTGATTACAGGAGATCGGGTTTGGCCATATATTGTATGTATTATGAGAATAATGACTATGTGAGTAATGTGCAAGTGACCCCAACCGAACCAGTCATTATGTTGAAGTTGGATGGGCAGCTGGCTCTGCCATTGAGTCAGAGCTGAAATATGAGTCCAGCACTCATGATGGCCATTCTCCCTAGCTATGTGGAGGACACCCACAGTGCTTTAAGAGACAATGACACAAACATACAAAGAAAAACAATATTGAGAGGCAGCGTGACTCCTGATGAACTATGTTGAATATCATGTTCTGTCCCTCAGCTCTTCAATCACACAAGTCAATATGTTCCTCTCCTTGCTTTTACTGGACCTGATTTGACATGGATTTGACTGCAACCAAGACTCCTGATGAATACAGTATTATAAAATGCTGTGTGGTTCTTCATGTAAATCCACAGCCATCAGACTACAATGTGGGATAGTTGGACGGTCCTATGTAAATTTCAACCCTATTAAAGAGGAGACATGGTAAAGCTTTAGGGCTGCTGGTTTGGCAGGCCAAAGTGTTATTTTCCTGGGGTTTCTGGGTGTCTCAGTTGGTTAAGCATCCGACTCTCGATCTCCTCTGGGGTCATGATCTCATGGTTCTTGGGATGGGGCCCTGAGTCAGGTGCTGTGCTAACAGTGCAGAGTCTGCTTGGGATTCTTTCTCTGCTCCCCCCCTCCTCTTTCTCAAAATAAACAAATAAACTTAAAAACAAATGTTACTCTCCCTAACGTAATGGCTGGACTTCAGGGAGTTCAAGTCTCCCTTCCACTTAGGATATTTCCTCATTCAGTGGGTATTTATGATCTTTGGTAAACATCAGTAATCAAGTACACTGTAAAAATTAACTGAGTTATCCTCCTGAGAAAAACTACCTTCTGTTTGACAGCTTAGGAGATAGTTACCGCAAAGTTAACAAGATTTTACTATTTAGAATGACTTGAAGAGGTATTACATACTTTGCATACATTCCTTAGCATCAGCTTTTATTGCTACAGTCTATCCGGCCTAAATGCCATACTGTTACTTTGCCATGTTCATCTAATGAGGATGAGAGGAACAGAAGTAGAACAGTGGCAAGATCTTATCATTAGGACAGGGTTATCTCAAGTGTTCCATCAGTGACATCTGTCTCTATAATGATTGGCCATTAGTCCCAGAGTGATCTCAATTTATGTTCAAATTCTATAGGTGCCAAGTTTAGGGAATTCATCTAAGATGCCAAGAAGGCAAACATTGTATGCCTAAATAGAATCAATGACATCAGGGAGTCAGCAAGTCATACACATAGATTAACTCTTATCTTGGACTAAAAATGATTTGCATGCTCTGACAGAAGCCAAGGCAGGGATTCTAGGAAAACTGACTTCTAGATGCAATATTCTAGGTAATAGATACAGTTAATCTAGGTAATAGATTAGGTCTCAGTGTCCAGTTTACACAATACATTTTCCTACCATACTCTCCCCTTGCTTTAACAACAGTAATTAACATGTATTAAGTGCCTGCTATGCATTTACCCAGAATACCCAGAATTGATCTAGGTGCCAGGAATAAAATATAAGAACATCATGGGCACAACCTAATTGGGACTCAAACTCTTGTATTAGGAGGAAAATACTGGGGGGAAGGAAGAAAGAAGAGGCATTAAATGAATGAGAGTAACATGAGAGAACTTACCACCTGTAACTTAAGTTGCTTAAATTGTAATAACTACCATCTGAATGAATGCTATAAATTAAAAAAAATTTTTTTTTAACATTTTTTTTATTTTTGAGGGACAAAGAGACAAAGCATGAGCAGGAAAGGGGCAGAGAAAGAGGAAGACACAGAGGAAAGAGGAAGACAAAGCAGGTTCCAGGCTTCGAGTTGTCAACACAGAGCCCAATGCAGGGCTCGAACCCATGAACCACAAGATCATGACCCGAGCTGAAGTTGAACACTCGACCAGCTGAGCCACCCAGGCACCCTGAATGCCATAAATTTAAAATGCATTTAATTATGGTTTTCTCAAGTTTTCTGTGCAACAGCTCATTTCATTTAAAAAAAAATGTACATTAGATATCCCTTAACATGTTGACCCAAATTTATGGTGCACACATGCAACATGATGTATGACTTATTTCTCTAATTTTCTGATTGGATTATAAATTATTATTCTTGAAATTTATTATTTTGCCATTACTCAAAAAACAGCAGAGATGTATTTCCTGTGATCCTCTTCTTTGGGAACTCAACAAATAGTTTAGTTTCACTTTATATTTCATTAATGTATCTTTAGAGAATATCTCTAACTTCAGAAAGGGTATTTCCTTCAGAGAAGCCTTTTGAGCTTTCTTTTAAGGTTGTGCCTGCTGTACCACCAGATTTCTTTAAAGCGATGTGGAGATTAAATAGCAGACAGTGCTCATGTGTAGGAGGTGAGTTCTTAGAATGATTTGGGTTTGGAGGAAGGGTAGTGTAGAGCTTCACTTCCTTCAGGGTTGTTTTTCTCAATAGAAAAAAATTGTTTTAGGTAGTCAATTTTTCTCATTGGTAATTGTGTGTTTGATCTTCCTGCCATATTACTGCTATTAAAATATTTTTGAACACTCTTCAACTTGTGTTTTTATATTATTCAGGGTTTTTTTGGTTTTTTTTTTTTTTTTGCCAGAAAAAAAAAAAAAACATGGATTTTCCTGTTCTCACGGATAACTTCCTTAACATTTAAATTTTTATTGCCTAAGAGACAAGGTTATTTTAATGGGTAAATTTACCTTATAGTATATCTCTAATCTATATCTTCATTGCTTTATTGTGAATGAATGGTTTGTCCTCTGGCACCCTGGGTAGATGAGATGGCTTTCCAGAGGCAGAGATGTTGACATGCATTCAGACTGTTTAATCCACTTACGGATAGATTTTGTTAGGGGTCCTCAAGACTACTACTCCCCAGATTTGGTGATTCACTAGGAGGACTCCCAGGACTCAGCATGTGATTGTACTTGTGGCTATGACTCGTCATAGTGAAAGTATACAAAGCAAAACTGTTAAAGGGAAAGGTATTCAAGGTAAAGTCTGGAAGAAATGAGCCACAAACTTCTATGAGTCCTCTCCCAGTGAGTTGCATAGGATCCACCTGGTTCTTCCAGTATTGTGTGAAATGTCTACCAGGAATGCTTGCTTGAGCCTAGACTCCAGCATTTGTATCACAGGCTGGTCATGTAGGCACACAGTGCCTGTGAAACTGACTGTACTCACTGAAATTCCAGATTCTCGGAAGGAAAGCCGGTGCATGGCATAAACCTTATTGTTTGTACAAACAGCAGAGGTACAGTGAGCCACTGTTATCACTTAGGGAAAGTTTTCTAATCACGTTCCCAGACACCAGCCAAGCACCAATCTGTAAACAAGCCTTTCTGGGGACTACAGTCACAAGCCTGCTATGTTAATTCTTTTCCGTACGTAGATTAAAAGGTAAACAATTTAAAAACGAGAAGTTTCTCATCTATACTTACGATGAGACTGTTTACTCGCAGGGTAAGTTATATTCTGGGTTCTGCTCTAAATACAAATGATTTCTCTGGAAATTTTCGAGAAAAGTGAGACAAACCTGCTCTAGTCTTTTTAGTGGAACATGGAAAAACTAGAGCTTTGTGGGAGGTAGTTGCATCAGCTCCCTGTAATGAAGTATGGGACCTCTAAACAGCAGTTTACACTAAACATCGGTGGTTGACTTGGTACGAACAGCAGATCCTAGGTTGACTAGGTATTTCCTGGTGTATTTAGCTGGAGTTGAGTGCACCTAGGTCCTTGAACATTCCCTCCAATCTGCTTACTCACCCCCTTCATGGGTTGGATAATACATTATAAAAGATTTTTTATGATTACTTTTAGAAAACAGTAACACCCAAGATAGAGATACCGCACAGTTAGTTACCTGATAGGCAGGGTCTCATGGGTGGAGGGCAAAGAAGGAGTGGTTAAGCATAGAATGTAATGCTAGATAGTCTTCATGCTGTGATGTACCCTTCTATTGCCTAAACCAGTACAAACCAGGGCCCAGACTTTTACTCTTCTCCCCAGATATTTGTTATTTGCTAGGGTAGCTAACTGATTTTACCACTATCATATGAACTCACAGACTCACTTTATGAACACAGAAGGAAAAAAAAAATCATTCTAGAAGTAGTAGAGTGCACAGACCTGGCGCACAAAGAATTTAAAATAAAAGCAGTAAATATCCTCTGAGAGATATGGGAGAATATAGGAAATATGAAACAGAAAACTTCAAAGAAGAACAAATTAGAGATACTGGATATCAATATATTATTGTTGAAGTAAAGATATCAGTGGATGGGTTTAATTACTGGATAGCAGAATGAATACAGCTAAAGAGCAAAATAGGTGGACAATCACACTGGAGAATCTTTTAAGGAAGAGATAAAATTAGGAAGCAGTAATAAGATAAAAAATAAAAAAGCTAAGAACTGCTGGGATAGGAGAGGCAATGTTAATATTGGTATGATTGGAGTCACTGTAAAATAAATGGAAGGATGTTAGTATTTGAAAAATAATTATTGAAAATTTCTGGAATGGAAGATGTAAGAACCTTGGTTTGAAATGGTTCATACAGGGGCCCCTAGGTGGCTGGCTCTGTACAGGGGCCCCTGGATGACTGGCTCAACCGGTTAAGCATCTGACTCGGTTTCGGCTCAGGCCATGATCTCATGGTTTTGTAAGTTTGAGTCCCTCATTGGGCTCCATGCTGACAGTGCGGAGCCTGCTTGGATTCTCTGTCTCCCTCTCTCTCTCTGCCCCTCTCCCACTCACACTGTCTCTGTGCCTCTCTCAAAATAAATAAATAAACTTAAGAAATAAGAGCTCATACAACAGAATAGATGAGAAAACTTTATACCTAGATATATTAAAATTGACACTTCAGAGCACCAAAGTCAAAAAGCAACTTAAAAGTTTCTAGAGGATAAATACAGGTCAACTACTAAGCAACAAAAGTCAGCCTGAACTTTCTGAGTAGCAACACTGGATGCAAGAAAAGACTAAGTAGCATTTTTAAAGTGTTGAAGAAAACGAAAATCAAACTTAGTAAATTTCATTGACTAAGCAGTGACATCCAAAAACATATTCTAAAATCCAGAACTAAAACTCTAGTCTAGACCAACGCTACTTAAAGGGTCAATCCAAGAATAGTTTGTTATCCATCTGGATGAGATAAGGGGCTTAGGCAGGAATGTAAATCAATATGCTGTTTCTTTTATTGAGAAAATCTTGCTAAGAAAAAAACAAAAGTCAGCAAGACTAAATTGTATGCTTGGTAATACAGTTGATTTACATCACTCAAAGCTTTTTTTTTTTTTTTTTTTTTTTTTTTTTTATTCACAAACTGGTATCAGTTTGTGGACCAGTGCTGGTTCATGGACCACATTTTCAGTAGCACTGCTCTGGATGATATTAGCATAGGATGAGTGTGGATGGTTGTATACAAAACCATAAGGACAATAGAGTGAGCTTAGAGATTTGTCTTTGTTTTTTGGTGGAGAGATTTAGATACTGATAAACTTTAAAACTTCATAGGGAAAAAAAATAATAAATATGAACTTATTAAGTTGGACTACCCACCACAAGACTATAAACAGGAAGTATTAGGAAAAGATAAGTAAATAAACTTAAAAAGTATGAGAAATAGATAATTAGAAATATCATGGCTGAAATAAGACCTAATATCACAGCAATATAATAAATATAGTCTAAACCAATAAAATGATGATTTTTATATTGATAAAAAAATATGACAGCAAAATACCAGTTTCAAATCTACCAGACATATCCATATGTTGTCTTGGAGTCAAAGTTTAAAATAAAAATATGTAGACTTTTATCTTCTTTTAAACTATTTAATAAACAGAAATAGGAGGCAGCTGAGGTGATTAATATCTAGAATAAAAGGAAATTTACTATTTTATATATATGTATATATATGTATATGTATATATGTATATATATACACGTATATATGTATATATATATACATACATATACATATACATGTATATATATACATATATATATAGTTAACCCAAATAGAGAATATATATATATATATATATATATATAACCCAAATAGAGAATATATATATATATATAGTTAAGCCAAATAGAGAAAAAGCTAGGCAAAGCATATGAATGGTCAGTTCACTAAGGGAGAAACTAAATTGTGTAGAAATAAGAAAAGGATTTATGACATAATTATATAATGGCTTATGAGTTATATATGTTTTATGACTTCCAAACATAGATAGACCATTAAGAGAACACCCAGCCTTACATAATAGTAATTAAATTTGTCTATCTTTGATTTCTTGCCAGCATATGTTCTTATACAAACCACAGGTTTACATTAGAAAAATTTTTGTTTCAAAGGTATATTTATTAAGGTAGGAGGATAGAACATATTTTATTTAACAATTTTTTACCTTGACTTATAACTTTAAAATACTCGGATATACATATGTGGGCCTATACCTGCACTCTCACCTGACTCCACAAATATTAGGGGTGGGGCTGATAAAGAAGTAGAATTATAAAAGAAAATCATAGCAGGCTTTTATAGACATTGTGGAGGCTATACAATTACCACAGTGTTAAATGATGTATTAATTTCCTATTGCTGCTGCAACAAAGTACCACAAACTTAGCGACTTATAACAACACAGATTTATTGTCTTACAGTTCTGGAAGTCAGAAGTCTGAAACGGCTTTAACTGGGTTACAATCAAGGTGCCAGCAAGGCTGTGTTCCTTCTGGAAGCTCCAGAGGAGAATCGGCTTCCTTGCCTTTACCGGCTTCTAGAGAAGCCTGAAGTCCTTGGCTCATGATTCCTTCTTCCATCTTCCTCCATGATGCCTACAGCATCTTCCATCTCTCTTTTTGACGCTGCCTTTCTGCCCTCCCCCTTTCCCTTATGAGGACCTTTATGGTTATATCGGCCCCACCCAGATAAGACAAAATAATCTCTCCCTTTCAAACTCCTTAATTTAATCACATTTGCAAAATCCCTTTTGCCATGTCAGGTAACACATGCATGTGTTTGTGTCTAGGGAATAGGACCTGTATGTCTTTCGTGAAGACATTACTATGTTCGCCACAAATGGAGCATGGAATGGGAAGGCAAGTGGAAATTGGAGACCTTAGAGGAATATTTTCACTTTTTACTTTAAAAAAAAAAAAAATTTTTTTTAACGTTTATTTATTTTTTGAGACAGAGAGAGACAGAGCATGAATGGGGTAGGGTCAGAGAGAGGGAGACACAGAATCTGAAAGAGGCTCCAGGCTCTGAGCTGTCAGCACAGAGCCCGACGCGGGGCTCGAACTCACAGCCCCGAGATCATGACCTGAGCCGAAGTCGGCCACTTAACTGACTGAGCCACCCAGGCGCCCCTTCACGTTTTACTTTATATCATTTTATACTACAGTTTAAATTGTTTTTGCCAAGAAGATGTTACTTTTATAATAATAGCTATTTAAAAATATTTGCTCCCTTAGTCATTTTTGTTTCTTTTTATAGAAAGTAATTTTTATATCATGCATCTCTTTGCTTTGTAGAAACATTATTTCTATGGACTCTTGAAGTCATCGGGCTGGAATAATCCCACTTAAGAGACACCCAAATTGGTGTATATAGAGCATAATTGAATTACTTAATATTTGTACTTCCAGGGAATATCTTTTGGAAGAAGAAAAATAGTAAGACATTAAAAAATGAAAAAGATGTTTAGGAAATATTTGAGCATGTCGCTTTCCCCAAACTAGTTCCAATGTGTGTATTGAGTCTTATTCATTAATACTGATATCTCAGGAGACAAGGAGTTGTTATTTGCTTCCAAATAGGCCTAAAACAAGTATTAAGTTTTGTACTCAATGACATATTCCTAATGCCATCTTGGACAATTCTGCCTTGATGACTGCTCTGTGACCTGAAGCCTTCTTGGGTACAGGACTTCCACTCCCACATTCTTTCCTTTTGTTCAGCCACAACCTTAAGTATACCCTCCAGGCATAACACTGTGATCTGCTCTTAGCCGTCATTATAGTGTATTTTCCTCTTTTCCTGATCTTTTCTTATCATCAGCCAGATTTAAACAGTCATAAAACACATTATCTTGAAACAGAAAAATTTTAAAACATGTACAATGAACAAAGATAAGCAAAGCAGCCAGATCTTCAGGTCATTACCTACTTCCTTTCTTGCAAAGGTAGCTCCCCAAAGTCAGGGGGTCCTCCGTCTGGATGGAAGTGTCTTGAGATAGATATCGTGATAGTGATTGGCCTTTGAAGATAGAGGGATGACGGCTTGTGTTTCCGGTGCTATTGTTTCTGGGGTTCTCATTTTGAAGAATTAGAATTTATAGATCAGCTTGTGGTGTAAACTCATCTTTGGTTCATTCTCACCAGGGTTGCTGAAACCAGTAGGGGCTCAGTCACAACTGGTTGACTCACTTTTTGGACAAATATGTTAGAAGCAGGGCCTGCTTCTCATTGGTCTGATTGCTTTATCACTGTCAGCCAACTAAAATATAGAAACACTAAATAATAATAATAAAAAAGATCTTATCTACCTTTTCTCAGCATGGCAAATTCAACATGTGAACATTAAAAAAAAAATTTTTTTTACATTTATTTATTTTTGAGAGACAGAGAGAGACAGAGCACAAGTGGGGGAGGGGCAGAAAGAGAGAGGGAGACACAGAATCTGAAGCAGGCTCCAGGCTGTGAGCTGTCAGCACAGAGCCTGACGCGGGGCTCGAACTCACAAACCTTGAGATCATGACCTGAGCTGAAGCTGGACGCTTAACCACCCAGGCACCCCAACATCTAAACCTTTTTAAGTCTCATAACCTGTTTCTTTCCCTCCAAAGGTAAGATAATCTTAAGAGTATTCTTTAGAAAATTCCCCTAGACACACTTTCAAATCATGTTAAACCACTCCAAAACTATTGGCAGCATATTAAATAAAAATAATTTAAGAAGAAGAAATGAAGCATACAAGAAAGATCGCTAGTAGGAAAGCAGTCAATGAAAAATAATTTAGAGAGATGTTAATGCAGCAAAAGCTACTCAAGGAAAAATATCTTAATGTAGGACTTCTGACTTTAAATTTTTTTTACATTTGTTGAACGGAATAGCTGAGCTTTTACATTTCATTGACATAATCAATGCAACAGGTGACCAAAATAAACAAAGATTTGAATAGAGCAGACTGAGGGAAGTTGTATGAAATGCAGCTGATGCCAAACACAGGGTTCTTCAGTTCCTGTTGTCTATCTTTTCGCTGCTGTCCAAAAGTTAAGTGACATAGTGACTGATTTTTAAAAGCCATGCTTTTGAATTCATAATTTTATCCTCTTTTCCTTTCTTCTTTCTTTCTTTCTTTCTTTCTTTCTTTCTTTCTTTCTTTCTTTCTTTCTTTCTTTTTTTCTTTCTTTCTTTTCTTTCTAATCCAATATAGTGAAGACTGGTAAAGTGTTCAAGTTCAGGAAATATTTAGATGCATAATCAAAAAGAGTTGTTGAGGGGCTTTGAGAGATGAGGAATAGTAAAGAAGCAAGGGATGAGACTTCTATATCTGGAAATGGCAGACAGAAATTTAGACCAACTTTCCCAGTGAAGAAAGGTAGAAAATAATAATAACTATTATGAGTATAATTCCGCTGGAATTTATCTGGGAACCTGCAAGCTAACAAAGAATTACCTGGCCAAGATCGAGAAAAAAAATACGGATTGGGGCAGATGGCATTTGGAACTGCTTTTACTTTGGGATATTTCTTGATATAGACAAACTGACTAAAAGATTAAGGAGTGTTTTGACAGCTTCTTGGGGCAAGAGAGAGGAGGGAAGAAGGGGGAGAAAATAAAACCATTCCTCACATAGACTGCAATCTAGCTTTGAGACATCTGGTGGTTTATAAAATCTGTCGTTAAAATTGGTTTAAGACAGGGATGCCTGGGTGGCTCAGTCAGTTGAGAGTCCAACTTCGGCTCAGGTCATGATCTCGCAGTCTGTGAGTTTGAGCCCTGCCTTGGGCTCTGTGCTGACAGTTCAGAGCCTGGAGCCTGCTTCAGATTCTGTGTCTCCCTCTCTCTCTGCCCCTCTCCTGCTCGTGCTCTGTCTCTGTCAAAAATAAATAAACATTAAAAAAAATTTTTAAATTTTTTTTTTTAACATTTATTTATTTTTGAGACAGGGAGAGACAGAGCATGAACGGGGGAGGGTCACAGAGAGAGGGAGACACAGAATCTGAAACAGGCTCCAGGCTCTGAGCTGTCAGCACAGAGCCCGATGCGGGGCTCGAACTCACGGACCTCGAGATCATGACCTGAGCCGAAGCTGGATGCCTAACTCACTGAGCCACCCAGGCGCCCCCCCCAAAAATTTTTAAATAAAAAAAATTGGATTAAAATGATCCCAGGTTGCTAAATTCACAAATAACTGGCAGAAATAAATGACATTTGTCTCTGGAGGAAGATAAAATCATTATGGGGCCTCAAATTATTTCCACGGTTTGAAAAACAAAACTCGTTAACTGGCACACGAGGAGACCAACTTCACAGAAGGAACCAGAAGAAACAATGGATAATATTTATCCACAGCCACTCTCAATATTGGAATTATCAGCAACTTTAAAATATCCTTTTAGTGTTCAAAGAGACAAAAAGTAAAATTAAAAGTTTTGGTGGAGAACTAGAAATTATAACAATGACAGCAGATTTGAAAAAAAAAAAAAAAAAGGAATCAAATAAACATAGATAGAACAGGAAAAAAAGAATAACAGTAACCAAAAACTAAGCGGCAAAACTGAAGTGTGAATTGGAGTTCAACTTCAGGGGCCATATCTTAACAGCTACTTTCAAAACTAGGAAAAAATTTCTAACATTTTTTAAACTTCCAAATTTAACTCCTTAAAGTTCAACCGACTTAGACTGCTTTCTAGTTATTCATTGAAAACATGACATCATCTTATAAAAGATAGGCAGCATGGTAAAAATGTAATTTGGAAACAAAAATTTTAGGTTGCTGATATAGTAAAAACATGACAGTTCAACAAAACATTTGTTATTCTCCTGAAAAAGGTCCATTATAAATTAAGTGAAATCACAGACAGGTATCAGCTTTTCATGTTTCACATTATTTTACTAGAAAGACAAAAATCATTTATTATTAACTTAATACTGTCTGAGATATTTAAGGTGATCCCATTTGACTCATTCTGGAGTATTTCTTTTTCAAATTTACTGTCCCTTCTTGACTCTAGTAATTGGGGCATTTTAGAGATCAGATGATACCTCTCTTTTTTTAGAATAATTTGCCTGAATGTCAGTTTTTAGCTAAGGTATATGACTTAGCTTTTCATTCTTTTCAGTTCATTTTTGTATTCTTCTGGACTTCCCCTTCCCAGTTGTCACTCATAGATGAAAATAGCATAACTGCCTCTAAAGTCCACCTCCATCCCCCACTGTGAGAATTGCCATCTGTTCCTGAAGTTGCCAAAATCATCACTGAAGATTCACCCAAGGGTGCCCAAAGGGAATGAAGAGTCTCAAACACTTGATTGAGGGGCTGGCTGGGAATGTTTAGAAAGGGGTAATGGTGGAGGGACTCCCAGCTATCCTTCCTTCTAATGCCATGGGCAAGTCCTCCTCTGGCCAACTCCTCTCCCCATCCCACATGTCTAGTTTCTCTTTGGGGAGGTGGAATGTGGGGACATGGGAAGAAGGTGTAGTGTGAGTAGCCCCTGGGAAGGGGAGGGTCCTGGGATCAGGGTGGGATCACTTTTTCCTCTGCATCTTAATGCAGAGTTCTCCAAGCTTACATTTTCAAGAAGATTTCTATTTAGTAATTTGGCTTCTTGGGAGTGAAAGACAATTTGTTGAGTGGCATACTACTGTACTTGAGACCAGAGTTAGATTACATTATTTTCCAACATTTATCCACATGGCAGATGTTGTGAGGTACCACCCGATTCCTTCAGTGAAGGATTTTTTGCTCCAGTGTTGGTAGTATTGTCAGTTAAAGTCAGCCCCTTCATGGATTGCCTCAGCCAAGGCCATGCTCTTTCTTAGAGCTATATCTAGTGACTGATAAATGTGGTAGTATAAAAATAGGTCCATTTTAGCATAACAGAGGGCAACTCTAAAGGGCAGTTCAAGCTCCAAAGCTCCCCATGGGGTTAGCTGAACTTGTTGTGGGCCTACCTTATAGTTTTATTTCTGGCTCTGCCCACCCCAATTTCTGTTCCTTCAATTTCACAAGTGATGAGTTTAAGGTTATTCCTTAATAAACATCTTTCACACTAAACTCTGTTTTAGAGCTTGTTTTCCAGGATACTCGACCTATGACAATTTTACTTCAAATTTTCGTAGAATGAGGCATGGAATCTATATTCCATCCACCCATCCATCCATGCATCCATCCACCTAACCATCCATCTATTCACTAATCCATCCATTTCTTTACATTACTGTTTTTATTAAGCCATCCTGACATCTCAGAAGATTATTATTCTTTTCAATAATATTTCTTTAGGTCATAATATCTCTACTACTCATCAAATAGTCATTTGTTATGTTTAACTAGCTTCCAAAATATGTAAATAAATATGCAGTGTGAGGTATGCAATCAAAATCACATCAAAACATTACCAAAATCTCAAAGTGCTGCTGTTACTCAATTTATGAAGTTTATGAAAACATCAGCACCAAATTATCTCCAGGGGGCAGCAGAGTAATCTATATGCAAATAAAAGATTATAGATTGAGCAGTTTCTTTTTTCTCTTTTCTTGCTCCCTTCCTTGCTGCTTCTTTTCCTCCTTCTCTCTCCCCATTTTTCCCCACTCTTCTCTTTCTCTCTCTCTCTCTCCCTCTCTCTCTCTCTTCAAAATAGACAACTATGAAGTTATAAGAGTGTCCAACTGGGAAAAGGAATGAGTGAATAGATGAATAGATTTAGGAGAGGTGAGAAGTGTAGGAGATGTATTGGAGACAAGGCAGAGAGTTAAAAGAAAAAAAAAAAAAGGTAGTAAATAAATTAGTTACATACCTAAGGGGTAGACTTTGGAGCGAAATTCCTGGGCTGAATCCTGTCTCAATCACTCATTAGCTGTGTGACTGGACAATTTACTTAACCCCTCTGGGTTCAGTTTCCTCAACTGTAAAATGGGGATAATAAGGGGATAATAATATGTACTTCACAAGGTTGTAAGAGGATTAAGTGAGGACATATTTATGAAGTGTTTAGAACTAGGGCTTAGATGCTAAGCCAGAGGTTGCACATATGTTGTTTACTATGGATATAATAAGTGAAGTCTAGAGTTAATATTTAGAAAAATATAAAATGCGGTTACTGATTTCTCTGGTCTGGTTTTATTTGCTGATGTTGCATACATTTTATTTTTGAACATTTCCAAATTTTGCTTTTTATATAACCTGTGAATTTGTATTAAAAAATGATGATTTGTTTTGAGAGAGAGAGAAAGCACAAGTGAGTGAGGGACAGAGAGAGAGGGATTTCCATGAGGGGCAAAGAGAGAGAGAAAGAGAGAGAAGCAGGGGTCCCCTGAAGCGGGGCTCAAGCTCATCCAAAATGGGGCTTGAATGTACCAACTTTGAGATCATGACCTGAGCTGAAGTCAGATCCTTAACTGACTGAGCCACCCAGGGGCCCTCAAAAAATAATGATTAACTCTCATGTGATATATTTTATGTCAAACTCTTTAAGAAGAATTATAGAAGTGACATAGCATTGGATGTCAAATTGGAAGTGAAATTTTTCAAGGTAAATATCAATGTAATAGTAGAATGGAAAAAAAATACAAATAACATTTTGTAAGACTCTTTTAAGTTTCTCAGCAGTACGTTAAATGACCGTGCATGGAAGAAGATCCAGGATTTCAGATGAGTTTGAATCCTTAGAGTTTGAATCAATGAAAACTGCAGAGAGATGAATTGAAGAGCATGAAATAGGGTATGGCCAAGAGAGCAGCCATTTTATGCAATCATATATTGAATCATCAAGCCTCAATGGTAGTGGTAATTCATTAGCTTCAAATCTCTAACCTTTATGCCATGAGGGCAGGGTGAATGTAAAATAAACACTGGAATGTTGTGGAGTTTGAGTTCCTTGAAATTCTTTACACTTCTAGGCATTCTGAAATGTCTTTCACCTCTGTGAAATCATTACGTTGGTACTTGGGGGGTAATAGTAGGACAGGGTAGATTGAGGGATTTGGGACTAAGTGTTTAGTAGTGTGTTTATGTGAAGGTGTGTGTGTGTGTGTGTGTGTGTGTGTGTGTGTGTGTGTGTGTGTGCATGTGTATATGGAAGGGTAAGTTAAGCCGTGTGTAGAAGCCAGAGAGCTCACAGAAAGTAAAAATGATAAGGCAAGTACATATTGGTCCATTTTTGCGAGAATACGCATCCAGAAAATTCAGCTAAGAAAGGAGAAGCAGGTAGGTACTTGAGTTCTAGGCAGTCAAGACTCAAATCCAGGAGGAGAAAGGACAGACAATGGAGAAAGGGGTCAGGGGTAAAAGACCATTAGAGTCTGTGCAGTAAGTATTCAAGATCCATGCAAACTTCTACATAATGGACAAGGGAGCAACATCTTCCTAACTGACTTCAGTTGTTGCTAAGTATGAATCTGACATTGGAGACAACTGACTGGAAAACGTTTACTTCAAAAGCATTTATAGGCAGGTAAACGAATTTTTGAGTAAATCAACAGAGCAAATTTGAGGGCATTATACCTTAAAGCTGCTCTAACTTACTGAAACTTACCAAACCTTTTTGTTTTGGCTACCACAACATTAACCGGTATAATGTTGTTTTCTTTGTCTCTCATGTGCTTGATTCTTTTTCTTAAAATTTTAGTTCCAGTATAGTTAATACTATGTTACATTAGTTTCAGTGTACAATATAGTAACCCAACATTTCTATATATTTCTCAGTGCTCATCATGGTAAATGCACTTTTTAATCCCCATCATCTCTTTTACCCTCCCCTCCCCACTCCCATTTAGTAACCATCAGTTTGTTCTCTGTAGTTAAGAGTCTGTTTCTTGGTTTGTCTCTCTCTCTCTTTTTTCCCTTTGCTCATTTGTTTTGTTTCTTAAATTCCACATATGAGTGAGATCATACGGTATTTGTCTTTTTCTGGCTGACTTATTTCATTTAGTGTTATACTCTTTAGCTCTATCCATGTTGCAAATGTCAAGATATCATTCTTTTTTATGACTGACTAATATTCTATTATATATATGGACACTTGGGCTGCTTCCACATGTTGGCTATTGTAAATAATGTTGCAGTACACATAGGGGTGCATATATCCCTTTAAATTAGTGGGTTTTATTATTTTGGGAGTAAATATTTATTATTCATTATTTATTATTTATTATTTTGGGGGTAAATACCCAGTAGTGCAATTATTGGATCATTGGGTAGTTCCATTTTTAACTTTTTGAGGAACCTCCATACTGTTTTCCACAGTGGCTGCACCAGCTGATATTCCCACCTACAGTGCATGGAGTTCCCATTTCTTCACATTTTCTCCATCACTTTTGTTTATTGTGTTGTTGATTTTAGCCATTCTGACAGGTGTGAGATGCTATTTCATTGTAGGTTTTTTGTTTTTTTTTTGTAATTTTGACTTGCATTTCCCTGATGATGTTGAGCATTTTTTCATGTGTCTGTTGGCCATGTGTATGTCTTCTTTTGAGAAACATCTGTTCATGTCTTCTGCCTATTTTTAAATTGGTTTATTTGGGGGTTTTTTGGCATTGAGTTCTATAAGTTCTTTATACATTTTGTATACTAACCCTTTCTTGCTTATGTCATTTGTAAATATTCTCTCCCATTCAGTAGGTTGCCTTTTAGTTTTGTTGTTCCTTTAAAAAAATTTTTTTAAACGTTTATTTATTTTTGAGAAACAGAGAGACAGTGTGAGTGGGGAAGGGCAGAGAGAGAGAGGGAGACACAGATTCCAAAGCAGGATCCAGGCTCTGAGCTGTCAGCACAGGGCCCAATGCGGGGCTCAAACCCACAAACTATGAAATGACCTGAGCTGAAGTTGGAAGCTCAACCGACTGAGCCACCCAGGTGTGCCCCAACTTTGTTGACTGTTTCTTTAGCTGTGCTTTTTGTTTTGATGTAGTTCTCATGTGCACTGATTCTTTTTTTTAAATTTTTTTTTACATTTATTTATTTTTGAGAAACAGAGTGAGACAAAACGTGAGCAGGGGAGGAGCAGAGAGAGAAGGAGATACAGAATCTGAAGCAGGCTCCATGCAAGCAGTCAGCACAGAGCCTGATGTGGGGCTCGAACCCACAAACTGTGAGATCATGACCTGAGCCGAAGTTGGATGCTCAACTGACTGAGCCACCCAGGTGCCCCCATGTGCACTGATTCTTAGGTGGCAGTATTGAAGAGGCATTAGAAGGCTGAGGGGGTAAAAGGTTTGGGTTTCTGGTTTGAGCAACACCTTTCTCTTGATTCTGTCTTGCTCTTCTGCCCTACTTTTGTGTTCCTGTGCCAAGGGGCACAGCTAAGGAGAATCTGGGGACTTGAGACTTTTTTCAAAGAGGTGCATTTACTAGACAAGCACATTTTTCTCTTATTATATTGATTTTCATGGCATATCTTTGGTGGATGATTATGCTAGCAATCTCTTGGTCCCTTCATTGTTTTTCCAAGCACTTGCTCTCATTGAGAGGTAAGGGTGAGAGTTGGCAGGTTAGGGAGTGGGGTTTGGGGTGAAGGAGGTAAAGGAATGGGGAAGAAAGTCTCATCTTCCCTATCTGTTTTGAGAATTCTGTTTTTTGACACCATTCTCTTGACTCTTAAACTGCTAATTTATAGATGTGGTCTGACTAAGATGGGAATGTGAGACTTGTCTATGAAATTTATTGTCCTGGAAGTGAAACCAAAGGAGTTGAGTGGAGGGAACACAGGGCAAAGCCAACATGAAACTCGAGTTTTACTCCTCACTATGTCACTGGGTCACTTTGAGATCTTAGGCAGGCCAGTTAGCCTTTCTGTGCTTTAGTTTGGACTGTTGGCATTGAATTGGAATTAAAATATATGATCATCACACTTTTTTGATGATATGAGAAAATGGGCATGTGAACATAATATTAAGTGGAAAGAATAGGTTACAGAATTGAGTAAGAAACTTGCCTAGTATCATCGGACTAGTAATTGCCCAGCAGAGGTTCAGCCCTAGATCTGTTATCAAAACCCATGATCTTAACCTCTGAACCTGAGCCACTATGTGGTAGAAACCAGAATGCTTTATTTTAAATGACATTTCATCACTGATTTTCCAACACCAGGTGAAATATTAGACAGCAGGGAAGTTGTTTTTGCTATAGTCCACCATTGTTAGACAGCACATATGTTCAAATACTCCATGCCCTCAGTGCCTGATTTCACTGTCTCAGTCACATTGGTTCACGGGAAGGAAAGGTTGAGATATATATATATACTTTAATGTTTGGCAAGAGGGAATATGAAACTGCTAACCTAAAAGAAAAAAGTGCATGTTGTTTAATCTTTTTCCTGTTTGCGACATTTTCTTCCCCTTCCTGGGGAATTTTGCCTTGGGGTAGAAAATTCTTAGCATGTAGAGGATTTCTTTCCTCCCAAACATAATCTAAATGAATATGAACTGACCACATTAAAGCAGGTTTTTTTTGATAAGTCTGAATTTTTTTGATAAGTTAGATATGTGATAGCTAACAGTGGGTGTTTATTTGTAATTTGGTTCAAATGATCAGTCTGGCTCTTCAAAGGTGAAAGTAAACGGGAGTAAGTACACAATTGTGAGTGGCAGAGTAATGGCCCCCCAAGGTGTCCATGTCCTAAACTCTGAAACTTGTAAATAGGTAAGCTTACAGGGGACAAGGGACTTTGCAGATGTGATTAAGTTGAGGATTTTGAGATGGGGAGATTATCCTGGATTATCTGGGTAGTCAGTCCAATGTACTCACAAGGGTCTTTATAAGAAGGAGACAGGAGGGTTACCAACCGAGGAGATGTGACAAGGGAACAGAGGTGGGGATGATGTAACCACAAGCCAAGGAATGCTGGTGACCCCTGGAAGTGGGAAAAGGCAATGAACTGGTTCTCTCCATGTGTCCAGAAAGAACAGAGCCTTGCTGACGCCTTACTTTTAGCCCCATAAAATCCATTTTGGACTTCTGACCTTTGTCATGTATGATAAATTCATGTTGTCTTAAGCCACGAGGTTTGTGGGAATTAGTTACAGTACCAGTAGGAAACTAAGACAATTCCGATTCTTCTAGAGTTGTTGACATTATAGACAGTGATTTCACCCAAGAATATTCAAGGGAGGGTGTTTTATTCCAAACTTTATTACTGAGGCCGTACCCCTCTTCATTTGGAGAAAGTTACTGTGACTAGGAAATTTAAAGGGATGGGTCAGAACAGATAAATAATCCTGTGCTGCTTTGCAATCCAGGCTTAGACAAATCTGTTTATCTTGGGCGCATGCAGTGCCTTACTGTAAAGTTGATCTGTGTAGAGCAGAAGTAAGAGAGGGACCAATGAGCTGACAGAGTCAATCAATCTGCTTCCTCCGTCTCTGCTTCAGTGCTTCATACAGGAAATCTATTGCTGTGTCAAGTTCCAGAGAAGAGTTTCTTTCATTCCAAGTTGCCAACCAGCCTCAGACACAGAGTTGAAGCAAGAGGCCAGAAGAAAAGGAGTGTCCTGCTGCAGATGGGCTAAGAGGATCCAGCACAGAGCAGCTGACCAGAGAGAGCCTCGCCATGTCTGCAGTTCCTCTCATACCTGTGTGGAGGCAAAGTACCAAGTAAAGGGCAGAAAGCAAGACATCAGAAATGCCCTGCACTTTGAGGACTTTTGGCGTATGGCTTCTACTGATTTTGACTGTCTCCTTAGTGGCTGGTAAGTCTGAATTCTGTTTGAAGAGCAACAGGAGAACGACTGGTGAGAAACCTGGCTCAGCTTTTGCTGAGTTTTCTTTGCCTTTCTTGTGGAGCAATGCAAGATACTGCAATGACAAGAGATGGGAGAGGGTGTTACTTTTGGATTTATTTCACTTTGTTGTCCTTACTTTGCTCTTTGTCTTACTTATTTTACTTCGTATCCTATTGCCTTTTAAGTATCTCTATAATTTGCCTCACTGTCCACTTCCTTATTTCCCCATGCTCCCTCCCCCCCTTTTCTGAACGAGGGAGAATAGATGAAATGTATTTTAGTAGCAACCCAGGTCATCTAGGTTCTTTTGACCCTCTTCTCTCTCTCTCTCTCTCTCTCTCTCTCTCTCTCTCTCTCTCTCAAAAAAACAAAAATTGAATAATAATCCCACCTCCACTTGGGTCAATGTTGTTAACAGTATAAATTAGGAAAGTTTATGGCTTTTGGTAACCGCCTATGGCCAGGTGCCTTTTAAAAATATAACACAGTTTAGTGGTGCATCTGGGATGGGTGTCTGTATTTACCTTTAAGATGTGTAGGCTGTAAAAGACACTTTCTGGATGAAAGGACACACTCTTCAACATCTAGGTTCCTGTAGGAGTTTGTAAAACACTTAGGGCAATTGTGGGGGTGTCCGGGTTTCATTACAGAGGGTTGGTAGGAGTTGATGTGGGAGGGAGTTTTCAGGTTTCACTTTTAGTAAATGGGAGCAGCTGCAAGGGAGCAGTGTAGTTGGCTTTAAATTTTATAATTTTATAATCGAAAAAAGAAAAGACTGAAGTATTGCCTACATTCCAGCAAAAGAAAAAAAGTCTGTTTTCCACATGATAACTTAGTGACGAACACAAGAAAAATAACCATATAGTATTCCTGTACTTTTCTACATTTGATCTTAACTAAAAGGCCGAGAAGCGATTATTCCTCTACTTTTCTAGGCAGCATTTTCACATACTTTTTGTCCTTTGATCTGTAAAGCAAACCAGTGAAGTAGGCATGGAAGACACTTTTCCATTTTATAAAGGTGAATTGATTTATCCAACACTATTAGTTTGTGGCAGAGTCACACCCGGTCAGGTCTGGAAGCATCGCTAGACATTTGAAGAAGCATTATGCTTTTCACTAAAAAGTACCACTATTTATAACACCACTGAAAAAAGTTATGCCTCGACTTAGTTATAAGCTTAATAGACTACTCACTTAAAAACACATCTGGTGTTCTAAATCTTTCACTAGTTGAGATCTAATAGTAGAAAGCTCTTAGGGAAACCATACAGGACCCAACTTGGCAAGGAAGGCAGCTAGGCAAGGAGCTATTTATCACTCATGTCAAATTGCGTTATGGCTCTTGGGTAAAAGAAAAAAAAAAAACAGGATGAAAACGTAATTGATCATTTTGAATTCTAATGGTTTAAAGGTGTGAATTTTAAAACTATTTCCGAATACAACCAGAAGATTTACTGCATAAATCAAATCTCTGAAAGCTGTGCTCGTATAATTATAAAGTTATCCAAATATTTGGAATCAAGATACCAAAGACCAAATTATATTAGATGCAGAAATGTGCATGATAAATTCACCGTGAAATAATTTAGTATAATGAGAAACAAACTACTTGGGGCATGACTTTATGTCTTTATTACTAATACTGCATAGTTATTAATACTGCTTAACGGTATTTTGGCAAACATAACACTTTTTTGTGCAAGATAAATTCACAAAGGTGTGTAAGAGCAGACTCAATGTAAAACATGGCATTTAAAAAATCTATTTATTTTTCTGTTGACTTATTTGTTTATAAATTCAAGCAACGTGGTTGTTGGTAGACGAAGTTTATTAAGAAAGCTCCTGAGGGTGGGGAACGAATACAATCTAAATCATCCACTGTACAGCAAGGCTTTCCAACTGGTCTTCTGGTCTTCTTCCCTCATCTGTATTCTACATATTTTTCTTGCTTTAAAATTATATTTTGCTATTCTAATCAATGTGATTCTACCTTTTATAAGTCACTGTTATTAAGGACGTGGTTACTAAAAAGGACTCCTTCTCCACCTTTTTCTCTTCGTCGGGCTAATTTTGATCATTTATCATTATCTTCCACGAGGGGGCAGGCAGTAACAAGAAAAGGAAATAAAAATCAAAACAGGGCTGTTGGTAGATTCGATGGCTTGCAGATGAAAAAAAAAAAAAGATTAAAAGTAATTGCAAAAAAAGAAGGGGTTTGTCTTCATAAATTTCAGTCCTCTATTCCTTTTCTATCTTGTGATAGTTGTGAATTTACATAATGTTTTCCCCTAACCCTCCATGCTTAATTAATAAAGTAATAAAAAGTCTTTATTAAGAACACTGAATTATTTATGGAGGGTGTGTGTGCGAGCGTATGAAGAGTGCCTAAAAGTTATTTGGAATATAAACTAGGGAGATGAAGCTGAGATGAAATAATTGGAGAACATTTTAAATCCGTCAGTCTTGAAATTAACTATGAATCTAGTAAAAACCCAAAGATGGGAGAAATTACAGTAGGTTGGAGATGTTAAAGTTTTAATGGAGGAAATGGGTCTTGAATGATAGGCTTGGATAGATGGGGGAAGGCAGATATACACATTGGGAGGAAGAGATGTGCGGCATGAACAAAGGCAACGTGCTCAGGGACAGAAAGAACTCTACCTTGATGGAACAGAGATTGTGTGCTACATGATAGTGGGAAATAAGACTGAATTCCAGGGGTACTTGATAGCTCGACAGAGGAACTTGGATACTGTGCAGTAAGCATTGAGGACCATCTGTTGTTTTGTGAAGCAGGCTCCAGGCTCTAAGCTGTCAGCACAGAGCCCGACGCAGGGTTCGAACTCACAAACCCTGAGATCATGACCTCAGTTGAAGTCAGAAGCTTAAATGACTGAGCCATCAGGCACCCCAGATATATTATATTATTAAATGCTCTTTGCTTCCAAATTTGATTAATGAATTGAATATTTTGGTGCTTTTCATTTTCTCAATAAGATCTCAATCTCCTTTCCCCAAATTTCTAAATTCTTACATATCTCTCTGTGTTGGGTTTAAAGGTTCATCATAAGGTATAATTTTGTCCACCAGCTATGTCATATTTAAGAAATTGCTTACTCTCTTTAGACAATAATTTCCTCATTTGTGAAATGAAGGAGATGTATGACAGCTTTTGAGAAGTGTTTTTAGACGGGAAGGACTTTAGAAACCTTCAAATTAAATTCTTACATTTTATACAGGGGCAAATCAAGTCCAGCATCGGTCAAGGAATTACTAAAGATATCACCCAACTTTTTTGTAAATGAACTATGCTTGAAACTCATCTGTAGTACCAAAAATATAGGGTAAAAGAGATGTGGCAAGTGTGTGGGGGAAAATCTATGATTTTTAGATGTGATGCACTTGAAATGACAGGAGGCATTTGCGTGGGGGAGAGATAGCATCTAAAGGGTTGAGATTCTTGTTCAGGAAAAATAAGTCAAGGCTAAAATGTGGGTCAGTTAGTCTGTCAGTTAATAAGTAAGGGTGTGTCTGACATGTGTCAGACACTGTGCTTAATGCTGGGGATACCTGAACAAGATAGAAAATCATGTTCTCACAAAGCTTAGAGTCTCCTGGGAAATGTAGGCATGAAATAAATCAGTGCCCAAGATTAAATAATGCATAGGTGCATAAGAAGAAAGAGAAGGTGGAATTGGTAAATCTAGTCTGGTCTGAGGGGCAGGGAGGACTTCCCTTTGGAAGGTGATGTGTAAGATGAAGATGAGTAGAAAAGAGCTAGGCGGGAAGAGTTGAGGGATGAGCATTCTAGGCAAGTCAAATAGCTTGTAGGAAGGGCAGAGGGAGCTGAACTATGACTGCAGAGCTAAAACAAGGAGAAGTCAACTGTCTAGAGGCCTAGTTGGGGCTCTGGGGATGATAAGAAAGATGCAGAGAGAAAGATGGGCTGATGAGACTTCAGGCAATGCCTGCATTAATGTAGCTAAAGAGAAAGGCTTGCGGAGAAGACAGAGAGGGAGACACACACTGGCAAAACACAGGAGTAGTGGTACAGGCTAAGAAGAGGGTTTTACAAGGAAAGGAAAGTGGTTAATAGCGTCAAAATCGTCCAAATAACCCAGGAGCATGAGCACTGAAGAAAGGCCACAAGTCTGACTGTAAGGTAGCTGGTGACCTTCAAAATTGTGTTCTGAATAGAAAGGTGTAGGAACCACAAGGTTGCTGGTATTGAGGAGAGAGTGGGTGTGGAGGAAATTGAGCCTGTGGTCCAGACCACTCAATTCTAGACACTTGGCAGTAACAAAAGGAGAAAGGATCATAGCTAGAAGGAGAAAGCAGCAACATTTTTTTTTCTTTCAATCAACATGGGGGAAACCTGTGTGTGTTCAAAGGGTATCATTTGAGAATATTCAGTGATTCAGTAAAGGCACTTCTCCAAACTGGGTGTGTGCACATGTGAGCTGTTAGTTGTTTAATGATTTATTTTCTTTTTCCTTGCCATTTTGTTAGTTTGCCCTGAAATACTACCCTTTCCCAAAGGTTTAACTATTGTATGAGAATATCTGGCTATAGAATCCATTTTATGGTATTGATAATTTTTTGGAAAGAATGCCCAGGTCAACATAATGAAACCTAGTGATTTTTCTTCTCCAAAAAAATCACTCAATCTATCTATCGTTCATTGGCTCCCTCCTAGATGTTCCCCAAGGATTATCCTGAACCAGTACATAAACTGGTTGACAGAATCACCTGTATAGCCTAAATTATTAAAGATGCTGTGATGCCATCTCAGACCTACTTAATTGGAATTATTAGGGTACAGAGTCTGAGATCTTGGCTTTCACAAATCTTTGCAAGTAGTTCTGCTGGGAGCCTGGATTTAAACACTGTCTTAGGTAATTTTCACCCAAACTCTTCCCGTTGTCTCTCATATTCAGCAGATGGCTGCTCACTTCTGACTTACCTATCATCCAATGTGGACTTCTTTAACTTCCCCAAATGATGACCCTTGTGAGAGTGGAGACCTTACCCTTTGCATTGCCAGAGCTCTGCACAGCTACCTGACGCTAAGTAGTTATTCTCTGAAAACGTTTGTCAACATGAGCTTCCTCAAAATGTCTCTCGTGTCTGTAACTTCTTTTGCCCTTTCTGCTTCTGTCTTAGAGACTAAGTGTCAGTCTTTTCAAAAGCACTGCCCCCCACCCCCTGACCCCTCTTTGGCCTCATGTACTGCTGGTACTTCTAGGATTCTGCTTTACTGTCTGCCTTGTAAGTTCTAGCTCTCCCTCTTTCTATCTTCAAATATGCTATGCTCTTCTCTATCAGATAGCTTCTTGGTTCTCAGTTCCAAATATCATCCCGCGCTCTCTCTCAGGTTTGAGAAAGCCACTTGTCATTCTCCCATACTTCCAAGGCTGAAATTCTTGAAAGAATAAGTCTACCTTTGTTGAGAGTTTCTTTTGCTTGGCTCCTTTCAATCTTGCGTTCATCCCTCTGTACTAACACTACTCTCTTACAGCTCCTAAAGGTCTCTGACCACCTTCTTGTTAGAAAATCACGCTCCTAGTCCTTACTTTAAGACGTTTCCTGAATGATTTGATTTTGATGATTCCTTTCTTGAAATCTCCTCCCTGGTGTAAGGCATTGCATTTCTTTTTTCTTCATTGTTTTTCCTACCTTTGCTTCCTCCAACAGCTTCCTCATTATGAATGTTTCCCACTCTGGCTTAGGCCTCTTCTCTAATTTCCACCTCAGAGACTGCAATTTGGCAGCCCATGGGCGAGACCTGGCTTGCAGGCACGTTCAGTTGGCTCATGTAACATTTTTAAAAATCTGAATTAGTTGCCAATACTTTAAAATTGGGAGATTTTACCCAACACCCCTGACCTAGTGTCTAGGGTTGTTGTGAGGATTAAGTTAAATTTTGTATATAAGGCACTTAAACCTGGGTCTGAATTTTACATTCAATAGATGGTATCTTAATTATAATTTTGCAGTTTTCAAGTATCTTTCATAGATACTATTTTTGAAACTTATTTAATTAGGCCTTACAGATCAACAACTTTTTTGTTGTTTTCAGTTTTTTTTTGGAATTAAGAACTATGCTGGAATTAATATCCTAGTAAATATATCTCTGTATATCAATATGCACGGATATTCACTATCCACTCAGCACATTGTCCCTTGTGATCACTAATACACATTTGTACAACATCTGCCCTGGGTCAGGGACCAAATCTGTTTCTATTAACTGGTTTAAGGCTATGTGATGGTAACTGCTGGAAAAAAAATTACCCCAACAATATACGATTTATTAGCATGGTGTCCTAACCCACTGATACAGGCTTTGTGATGATATCATTGTGGAAACTAGGGTCAAATTTATTATTTACCACAATTCTTTTTTCTTTCTAAATTTTATTTATCCATTGAATTCATTATTGAATTCTTATGTTTTAGAGCTTGTTACTTAAACTTTTCTCACTCTTCCTTTTTGTAAACCATCTGGGTGTTGTATTTCTCTCTCTCTATTGTATCTGAAGAGCATAATTATAGTTACCAGCTAAGCCAATTTTCAACATATGACTTAACTTTATCTTTTGTTGTCTTGTTCATATCTTTTGCCCATTTTTCATTTGGGATGTCCATCTCTTTTTTTATTGGTTTATGTGTTTTCTGTATATTTTTTTGAGGCTATTAGCCTTTTTTAACACCAATGTTCACAATATTCCATAGGTGTTTGCTAATGTTAGCTTACACATTGTTTTTCTTTTTTGCCATATAGAAGTTTTAAATTATTTCTATAGTCATCTTTCTCAATATTTTATTTTATAGTTTCTATTTTGTACCAGGGTTAAAAAAGGTTTCTTTACTTACAGCGACAACTGTCCCAGTCTGCCTGGAACTTTCCTGGTTTTAGCACTGAATGTCCTTTGTCCCAGGAAACCCCTCATTCCCTGGCAAACCGAGATGTTACTCACTCCATGTCCCATTTAAGATTAAAAAAATATATTATCTGTGTTTTCTTCTAGTCTATCTATCTATCTATCTTTCTATGTATCTATCTTCTATCTATTATCTATTATTTAAATCTTTGGTTCATTGTATTTATATTTGTGTGAGAAGTGAGATAGCAATCTGTTTTTTTCCTAAATGAAAAGCTAGTTTTCCTAATACCATTTATCAATGATATAAATAATTATCCTTCCCTTTATGAATTGAATGACTACTGTTATCAGATACTACATTCTTATATGTATAGATGAAGCATTGAGGTTCAGGGAGTAATCTGTGCAAGACTGCAGAGGTAATAAATGGAAGAACCAAAATATTAGTTGATTTTCTTACTCTAATTTTGGTGCTTTTCTGAATTTGTCTTTGTTAGAACTTTGGGTTTCCACCCATTATTTTGTTTATTGAACACCTAATTAGGTGTTGTCTGCTACCACATTAATACCTTTGAAAATGTAAATCACTTTCATAAATTAAAGCATAAGAACACAGCATCCTTGACGCTATGATACAAGGATCAATTGCTCACATTGTTATGTCAAAAAAAATGTAAGTACTAATTATACTTTTTGTGTTTTTTGAACTTACTATTTTAATTTTCTTTTATATTAATGTATATATTGCAGAGTGCATTACATATGTGCATTTCAAAGAACAGTTGTACGGTGAATGTTAACGTAAGTTAAGAAATAGACTATTGCCCGTTCTTCCCCAATTATACCCCTCAACCTTTGCTGTAAGGGTAGCCATATTTTTTGGAATGATCATTCCCTGCCTTTCTTTATATTTTGCCAGATATATATCTGGCCCCAAACAATGACATCTATTTTGCTTTTTTTTGTATTGTCATAGATGATATCATACTGTGTATATTATTTTATAGCTGCTTTCATTTGCTGAATATTATGTTTGAGATTTACTCATGTTTAAGTTTGTAGTTATAGCACTTTAACATAAATATTTTTATCCTAAAATTTCTTTTTTTTTTTTTTAACATTTATTTATTTTTGAGACAGAGAGAGACAGAGCATGAACGGGGGAGGGTCAGAGAGAGAGGGAGACACAGAATCTGAAACAGGCTCCAGGCTCTGAGCTATCAGCACAGAGCCCAACGCGGGGCTCAAACTCACGGACTGCGAGATCATGACTTGAGCTGAAGTTGGACGCTTAACCTACTGAGTCACCCAGGTGCCCCTATCCTAAAATTTCAAATGCTTTCAAAATAGTTTTTTTCCTTGGAAAAACTCCAAGTGTAGAAATAACAAATATGACTTTAAAATAAGAAATCTCTTATTTTGCAATTCAGTTTCTTTCTTTTTCAGAAGGAAGGATTCATGATCATTGAAATATTAAGCTTTAATACAAATGAAGAAGAAAGTTTTCATTTTAAAAACATGTTACATTTCACATTGCTAAAATGGCAAACTTCTATTTTTCTTTTCTGTTCTCTTTCTGCAGGAAGATACATTTGTCCCAGGAAAAAAAGTTCAGAAATCATGATATGAAATAGCATAATAGCAAAAGATGAGATTCCCTTTTTTTGGCCCTGGTCTTTCTTCAGATCCTAGTTGTCTATAGGCTGTCCAGGCACATGTTGTCTGCACATAATAGTACTTTTATTTAGGATATTCTTCTCTCTCTGTCTCTGTCTCTTTCTCTCTTTCAATCGGCTTCTTGTCTATTGGATCTTGTATTAATTACCTATTGTTCCATTATAAATTATCCCCAAACAAATATTTATTTTCTCACAGAAACCCAAGAATGTGTGAGAGAGAGAGAGAGAGAGAGAGCGAGCACATCAGGACAGAAACCACAGTCTTTTTATAAGTAACTCTCAACAGTGACATCTATCACTTTGCTATATTCTATTTGTTAAGTGAATGAGTGAGTCTAATCCACAGTCAAGAACTTTCTTGTTGTTTTCAAGGAGAAAGTTTTACAGACATGAACACTAAGAAGAGAGAACACTGGGAACCATCTTGGGCGTCGCCCACCACCTCAATACTAGGATAAGTTGCTCATGATACATTTTTCACACTTCATTTATCGCTATTGCAATTTCACATAATTATTTATTTGGTTGACGTCTATTGTCCCCAGCAGATTGAAATTCCATGATAAATAGGGATTTATTAAGTGCCTAACCATTGTAATTGAATAAATAATTAAGGAATATTATTGTAGCTTCCAATTTCCCTCTACCAGTCCAAAAGCTCTAATATAGGGGTTCACTCAGGTGCCATTTGAATGAAAACTACTGTGATCATAATCTGATCCTTATATTAGTAGGCAGAAAAGAAAACATTTCCTTTATTTCCAAAATTTATCATAACATTAACACATTTGTCTTCAGGTACTATTAGTAGAGAAAAGGTTCACATGAGCTTTTATTCCAAGCATTCCTTGTTTGCTATTTATAAATAACAGAATTTTGGGGAAAATTGGTGATGCTTGCAATTATTCCTACAGGATGATACTGCTTTTTAATTATATATCGGAAATAAAATTATAATTTAGGCTCCCTTCTCCAAAAGTTATGAAGTTCATGGATTTTTTTGTTGAATATCATGGACTTTCCCTAGTTCCTAGATCACAATGTGAAAACCACTTCATCAGAGCAGAAATACAGTTAGCCTATTTGGGTGACAATTCATTCTCAGGACCTCTGAGAAAGGACACAATTTAATTCCACAACTTCTTATTGAATCCATTTGTAACTGTTGGGAAATAATACTTTTAGGTCTAACCTACATCCACAATATGCATTTTTATAAAATACAACACAAACATTTACTAACTAAAATGTTAATGTTGGTATTTTAAGCTTTCTGGAGCCAGAAGATTGAAAGTTAAGGTTTCTGTATTGTACTGACTACTGTACTGCTGATTAGAAAAAGTTATGTGCTTAGTGTAGCTAAATAAAGGTTGTTCTGGCAATGTAATTTGAATTTATGAGTCTTTGTATGATTAAGGTCTCAGCCTCAAAGTTGCATTTATTTTAGTTTATCTTATTTTATTTTTCAGGCTCAGTAATGAAAATATTTATGTATTTATTTATTTATTATTTTTTCCCTTGAAAACTCCTGTAATGTTTAATTTTTTCTCTTTTTAAAAATTTTTAAATTTTATTTAGATCCAAGTTAGCTAACATATAGTGATTTCAGGAATAGAATTTAGTGATTCATCACTTACATATAACACCCAGCGCTTCTCCCAGCAGTTGCCCTCCTTAATGCCCATCACCCGTTTAGCCCATCCCCCCACCCAATACCCCTCCAGCAACCCTCAGTTTGTTCTCTGTATTTAAGAGTCTCTTATGGTTTACCTCCCAGTCTCTTTTTATCTTATTTTTTCAAAGTTGCATTTATTTTAAACGAAACCTTGAATCTTTGGTGAAGTATACTCAGGGTTTAATACCCTGAGGATTTAATACCTGTTTGCAATGTGCTTTGAATCCCTTTCATCAGTTATTCTTTACTTATTAACTAAGAATGATAGTCTGTTTTGTGGAGGGGAAAACTAGAGCATGTGCATTTATTCAATTACCTAAAATGATTCAGGAAAGCAGAGTAAGAAGTAAAACTCATGTCCTTCCTGTTTTGCAGCCAATGCTTGACCCACGATGGTCCAGAACTGTATTTGTTATAATAACTTGCAGAGTTTTGAAGTTTGAAAGCTTGAAACATCAAATGAAGAATGAAATAACTCTATTATTTGGTTTTCCTTGAGTAAGATATCAGAAGATTCCCACAGATTTCATTGTATTGAAATATATTTCAATGTATTCTGTGTTATGTTTTTTAAAGTAGTAAATTAATTAAATATTAATATCAATAAAATTTACAAAGACCATAATAAGCAATAAGAATGACTTCTAATTAGTTAGTACTGGCTTTGAGGCCCCAAGTCCTAGAAAGAAATGTCAAAAGAAATGTAAAAATAAAACTATACCACACGATTCTTTTTTGCACAGATATGAGTATCTTATTAGAGCATAGCCAAATATTTTAGGCTCCAGTTTTGCCCTCATTAAAGCATTCTTTTAGCTTAAAACTCATTGTATTAGCCTCCTCACTGCTTTGTTTGCATTCTGCCTGAGAAACCTCCAAATGAATGAAAAGGCAAGAAATCTTTAACTTTTTTTGTTTCCCATTTCCACACCTTAGAAATAATACACGAATCTTAGCAACTGTAGAAACTTTTTGAGTATAACACAGTCCACGTTCTATTTAGGTTACTAACAGTTACTCACACAGGAGTTTTTATTGGGAGTGGAGATTTATCAACAATGCCTATCTCTCACTTTTTTAGTCAGGAGAACACAGCCAACCACAGGATTTTAGAATAGTTAAAAACTGTTTAACCTCACACACAAAAAAACCTGTGCTCTTTCTGAGAGCTTTTTTCTTTTTCCCCCTGAGAGCCTTCTCCCCCTCCCCCCCACTGGAGGAAGCCTTTAGAGTATGGCTTTGCACAGTCATGCCCATACAATGTCTGTTATGTGGGTGGATGGTGTATGCTTTCTCAGGCATATGACAATGACGATTTGGGAAAGGAAACTTCTGGTGCTCAAAGTGAGTAAGAGGTTTCATTTGTACTAAAATCACAAAACAGTCTTATTTCTACTGATGCTTTTGACTTAGATGGAAAAGTTTTGTTTTTTTTTAAAACATTGTTTTCAGTGTCAAGGGTTTTTCCACCTGCATTTTGTTTTGTGTTTGTTTGTGTGGATGCATCTTCTAATGTTACATGTGTTAAAATCTCATGTTTCTGACACTGTATTTAATTAAACTGAGGGGCAATTTGTAGGCAATTAGCTGCATCTATTCAAAAGTTACAGTTTGTGAGTCATCACAAACAAGATACAGAACATTTTCATTGTTCCCCAAATATTCTTCCATGTATGTTTGCAGTCCATCCTTGCCTTTGTCTTCATCTGCAGGCAACCACTGATGTGTTGTTTGGCACCACAGATGAGTTAGCATTTTATGTTAGTAGCATTCTTTCGTGTGGTGTATACTGTATTCTCTTTGTGTCTGCTTGTTTCATTCAACAGAATGAGTTTCAGAATCATCAATGTTGTGTGTTCCTTTTGTTACTGAGTACTATTCCAGTGTATGGACAATTTATCCACATACATGTTGATTGGTATTTAGGTCGTGTCCAGGTTTGGCTATTATGATTGAAGGTGCTATGAATATTCATGCACAAGTCTTTGTGGGGACATATATTTTTTTTCTTTTGAGTAAATATCTAGGATTGAAATGGTCAGGTTATATGGTGGGCACGTGTTTGACTTTTTAAAAAACAGCCAGATATTTTCCAGTGTAGTTTCTACTATCACCAACAATATGATTATTGGAGATAATTAAAGATTTTTTTTTTTTTTGCAATTTATCCTTAAGTTAAAATCTACTAGAGGCACACAGTCAAATTGCTGTGTTTTGAAAGTCAGTTGGAATAGCTGCTCTCTATGTGGTCATGCAACCAATTATAACAAATGCAGTTGGGTACATTTGTTTCACTTTGCTTTATAATCTTAGTGCTTACAAATAGCTTGGTTATGCTTTCTTTAAAAAAGTTTTTTAATGTTGATTTATTTTTAAAAGAGAGAGAGAAAGAGAGAGACAGAGTGTGAATGGGAGAGGGTCAGAGAGAGAGGGAGACACAGAATCTAAAGTAGGCTCCAGGCTCTGAGCTGTCAGCACAAAGCCCAACGCAGGGCTCAAACCCATGAACTGGGAGATCATGACCTGAGCCAAAGTCAGATGCTTAACTGACTGAGCCACCCAGATGCCCCAAATATTTGGTTATGCTTTCTAATTATGTAAAATGGCTACCTGATTCCAAAGTCAAATCTATTAAACCAGGTATATTCAGAGACATATTATTTCTATTCTTGTTCCCATTTTATCCATTTAGTTTTGAAATTATAAGCAAGGAAAGAAAGAACACACATGTATCCCTCCCATGGGATTAATGGTAGTGTAATATACACAATTTTATGTATCCTGCTTTTCTCACTTAACAATACTTCTTGGAGATCATGCCATAATAGTTTATAGAGCTTTCTTTTGTTCTTTTTTTTTAAACTTAAGAAAAAGTTTATTTGTTTATTTTTGAGAGAGAGAGGGTGTGTGAGTGGGGAAGGGACAGAGAAACAGGGAAAAAGAGAATCCCAGGCAGGCTCCACATTGATCAGCATGGAGCCCGATGCTCCATGAGCATCAGTGTGGAGCCCAATTAACCATGAGATCATGACCTGAGCTGAAATCAAGAGTCAGATGCCTAACTGACTGAGCCATCCACGAGCCCCTAGCTACCCCTCATTCTTTTTAAAAGTTTCATTATGCTTCATTTTCTGGATGTACCATAGTTTAGAACACTAATCCCCAATGAATAGCCATTGAATTACTTTTAAAAATCTTCCAATTACAATGTTGTAATGAAGAGATTTGTGCATATATTCTTTTCATACTTTTGCCTGTGTATCTTTAGGATAGATCCTGACAATTGGTATTGCTGGGTTAAAAGAAAAATTCATATGTAATTTTGCTATATTTTTCCAAATTTTCCTCTGTTGAAGTTGTAACATTTTACATTCCCATGAGCCTATCGACATGCCTATCTCACTATAGCTCCAAAGTATTGTCAAATTTTTAGACTTTGGCAGCATAATAGGTGAGAAATGGTATTTCTGTATAGTTTTAATTTGCATTTCTTTTGCTATGAATAATGTTTAGTATCTTTCTATATGACTAAGAGACTTTTGTACTTCTTTTTCTGCAAACTAACTGTTCATATCTTGTTACAGTTTGCTATAAAGTTGTGTTGACTTTTATCTTTTTAATGCAGCTTGAGCTAGCTACATGCCAGGTAGCTGTGCAAAGCACTCATCTAAGCATGTGGAAAGAAAAACATAGATGAAACTCCCTACCTTCATGGAGCTTACAGTCTACTGAGGGAGTGATGGCCCACGAATTTCGACCCTCCTGAATGATTTCCATTCAGATCCAGAATTCATAATGGTTGTGTTCATAGGCCATTATAATCTTAATTCCATGGACTTGTCATTTGATGTGCTCTTTCCGATCTTTGTCTCTCAGTGTTTCCCCCACAACATGATTTGGGCTTGCTTCTTCAACTCTCTTAATTTGGACTGATTTGGGTAGTGTATTTATCCTAGCGCATTTCTTAGGATCCAACCTTTGCTTTCTATACACTGAGGTAGGACCTAGTTGCATAAGAATAATTGGGCAATTAGAGCAGCTGACAAGCTGGTTGGGTGGCTTTGGCCAAACTGCTTCATTACTGTTGAGTCTGCATTTCTTTATCTGTAAAATGCAGTTAAAAATACCTGTCAGCATGGAGAGGCTGTAATAAATAACATCTGCTAGTTATCCCAAGTTTCTTCCTAGTGTAAGAGTTCAAAAATTGTTATTTTAAAACAATGTTTTATTGAAGAAAATGGTCGTTAATGGGAGCAGTGGATTCAAAATTTCTCCAGAAAAACACGTGCATTAAATTTTACTCTAAAATGTGTCTCTTTGCCGATCAGGTACATTTACTGTAGATGTATTAGAAGTGTATCATTTCCTTGTGAACACTTTTTAGGCATTTTGTGCCTTCCACAGTGAGAACCTGCCACTATCTCACCTCAACTCTAATTATACATCTGTTTTTTTCTCACTTAAAGGCAATTCTGAACTATTTGTAATTCCTTGAAAATCCCATGTGGCTTCATATCTTCTTCTAAACGACTTTCTTTCTGTGTGCAAAAAGATTTCCTTCTATCTTCCTGCAGAACTCTTCATCTACTGAGATGCAGTTCAAATATCATCTGTTGTAGGGAGTCTTCCCTAATCTCCTACCTTTGCTTTCTTAAACATTTCTTCTTTTTAACTCCTGGACGTTATGTATACTTCTGTCACCACTCTGAAAACTTTACCTTATAATTATGTACATAGCTGCTTCCTCATCTGGATCTTAAGCTCTTGGAGAGTAGAGGGCATCGTTTACTATGATGTCTCTATGCCTGGTGAACACTTTGCCAGGAGTTGCCGCTCAAAAGAATGTTTATTGGCAATTCCCACTTAGAGTGGGATTCCCACAAGGCAATTCCCACTTGCCTTGCAAAATTTGAACTTAACAGTCAGTTGTCTTTGTGATGTAATTTCAACAATGCTTAGAAATCCTTTTTTGTTCCATACTAGAACCCAATGAATATATCACTACTAAACTTTCTTGAACTACTCACTGGTGCCTAAACAGTCTGTAATACATAGTACCCTCCCCCACCCCTTTTCTTCACAATTGGAGGTAGACTAAATGCACATAAGCCAGAATGAAGAAATACTTTGACTTGAGGGGTGCCTGGGTGGCTCAGTCGGTTAAGTGACTGACCTCAGCTCAGATCATGATCTCACAGTTCATGAGTTCAAGCCCCACATCAGGCTCTGTGCTGACAGCTCGGAGCCTGGAGCCTGCTTCGGATTTTGTGTCTCCCTCTCTCTCTGCCCCTCCCCTTTCTCTCTCTGTCTCTCTCAGAAAGTAAAATAAACATTAAACAAAAAAAAAAAAAAAAAAAAAGAAATACTTTGATTTGAATGTAAAGACAGGAGGGTGCAGGTGTCTGCACTCTGGATCTAAGGTAGGGGTATCCCAAACAGGTAGGAAGTTCAGGTCAAAAATTCATCCTGGGGCAAATTGTCCTGAGACTTGCTTGCCTGTCATAATTTATGTTTTTATTGGTAACTGCAATCCAAACATGGCCTGAAGAACATGAAAAAAGTGTGATTTTAAGTAGGAGTCAGAAATACTAATGTGTATTCCTCTGATTACCCCATCTGTCTTTTTGGAATGTGTAAATGCAGAAACGAGAACTCTGGTTACACCAAGCAACGGATTAAGGCCAAAAATGAGCAAGGACAATGACAGTGCAGGTAATGATCATCTTTTAATTACAATGCTACTAGACATGAGCTTGATGCTGGCATAATTTTCATGTTTTAGGATCTTGAATTCTTATATGTATTTATAGACTGTATTGTCTAAAACTGTCTAAATAAAATATTTATTTTATTATTTAAGAGTGCTCCTAAATTTTTCATTCTAAAATTATTTCTTTGCTTCTTTAATACAGAATATGCTTTATTAGTCAAGAATGTGATCCCTAAGCGGACCAATGGCATATCAAAAATTTTTTCATTTAATTTTTAAAACATAAGTTATTATGTTTCAAACATGGATTTAAAAAATTAGGTCTTAGCAGATATTAGTAATTTATTTTCTGTGTTCCTCACCCAGGTCTACTGTCTCCCAAAGTTGCCATTACAGTTAGTTTTTTTAATTTTTACTTTAAAATTTTATTTTTGTTATATATCTTACTTCATTAAAAAATAATTCCAGCCTTTCCTGGAAATGCATTCCTGGACTTATAAATATACTTTCTAAGTTCATTCAATTACTCATTATCTAGAAAATTTCAGTTTCAGGTCAACTACAGAGTAAAATATATTTTAAAAAGTATAAGTAAAATAATTATATAAACTATAAATCTAAGGGTTGGGGACAATGCATAGATGGTGCCCCCTCCCCAAAATGGTAGGTTGAATGTCATCCCTCTTCCCCCAAAGAAATATCCAGTTAGCACCTGTGAGTGTGGCCATATTTGGCAAACGGGTCTTCGAAGATGTTATTAAGCTAAAGCTCTTGAGATGAGATCACCCTGGATGAGAGTTGGGCCCTAAAGCCATGACAAGAGTCCTCAGAAGGGAAGAGAAAAGACAGGAAGAAGGCAGTGTGAAGAAGGAGGCAGAGATTGAAATGATACATCTACAAGCCAACAAACACCAAGGATTGCTAGCAGCCACCGAAAGCTGGAAGAAGCAAGAAAGGATTCTTCCCTAGAGCTGTTGGAAGAAACACAGCTCTGCTGACCCCTTGAATCAGACTTCTGGCTTCCAGAAATATAAGGGGGAACATTTCTATTGTATTATGTGACCACGTTGGTTATTATATGTTAAGGCAGCCTGAAGGGACTAACATAATGAGTAATTAAGTTACTTTTGTACTATAGATATATTTAAAAGAACACAATTCACATTTCTCTCTCTTCACACACACACACATACACACACACACACACACACACACACACAACATTGTGAAAGAGTTAAATTGGACTTCTGACATTAACAATGTGAATTTATAATCTTTGTTTAATGTACATTTATTTTTGAGAGATAGACAGAGCATGAGGAGGGGGAGGGGCAGAGAGAGAGGCAGACGCATCATCCAAAGCACGTTCCAGGCTCTGAGATGTCAGCACAGAGCCTGATGTGGGGCTCGAACTCATGAACTGTGAGATCATGACCTGAGCCGAAGTTGGACACTTAACCGATTGAGCCACCGGGTGCCCTGAAAACTATAACCTTTCTGAACTTCCAGGAAAAATTTGGTTTCAGATAAAGAAATTAAAGAAAGAAATCACAGGACTATTCATTGATCAGAAGTTTTACACATTTATTTTGCTACTTTGATGTATAGAGAGCTTCAAGGAAGACTGCGTAAGAATGGTTTCTATTTTCAATGAAGATGTGATACTTGATATGAAATCAGCCTTCTTGGGCAACTAGCTGCCAGTCGAGATAATAAAACTAAAGGATTCATATATCAACAATTAATGAAACCTATAAAGTATTTCCAACATCATAAAAATAATCAGGAATATTTGTGAAAACAAGTATTTTTTTTCCCTCTTCTGAAAATAATTATTTTGCACACTTAAGAGTACCTTAGAACTTGTGGGTTTTATCTTTGGTATGAGAAGTTTCAGGGGTAATTGACTGGTATTTCTTCTCAGGGCATTCTTTGGAAGGAGTAATATTTTGCTCAATTGTAGGAGGGTTTGGTATCTGATTCTAGAGGCAGATTTCTCCATGCACCTCCACTCACTGGAATACCTTTATTAACCAGAAGGTCTCTTTCTTTCTTGTTTTTTTTATTTACTTTAAGTTTTTTATTTATTTTGAGAGAGAGAGAGAGATGCAAGGAGGGGCAGAGAGAGAGGGAGAAGGAGAATGCCAAGCAGCCTCCACACTGTCAGTGCAGAGCCAGCTGTGGGGCTCAAACTCATGAACCGTGAGATCATGACCTGAGCTGAAATGGAGAGTCAGATGCTCAACTGACTGAGCCACCCAGGCGCCCCAGCAGAGGTCTCTTTCACACTCCAGCCTACTGGGAGATCATTCAACACAATGCTTGAAAACTTCTCTCAAATCAGTTACGAAAACATCACTTAATGCAAGACCAGGCTCTTCTAAGAGAATCCCATACGATCCAGACATGGATTTAGTTATATCTGCTAAGAACTAACTTGCTAATATTCCCACATGAGATGGCTAAAATGAGAAGCCGGTGAAATGGTAAAAAGATAACAGTTTGTAGCATGAACATTATGTACTTTATCACTAAAAGTAACAATGTCTACAGGGCATATGAAGTAAAATCCAAAGGATACAAGAAAACCCTTTAAAGGTATCAATCATGACTAAATTCTTTGAACTTTCCATAGACAACAGTCTGTATCTTTAAAATAGGAGCAGTTCTCAGGGCTGTAGAGGCCAAAACGCCCATGAGAGAAATCCCTCATGTACTGAACTAACCTTTGTCTGTCATGGTGGCCTTAATCACCAGACAGTTCCCTTAGCTAGGGATGGGGGGGGGGGGGCGCTCATTGCAGTTTCTTATTCTTATCAGTCCTCTTAGTTGCCCTCAACACTTCACTTAAGGCAAGGAAAAAGGAAGGAAAGAAGGAAAGGATGACAAGGAAGGAAAGAAGGAATGATGGGAAGGAAGGAAGGCAAGAGGGAAAGAAGGAAAGAGTTACCATTTATGGTAAAAATAAAATGGGAAATTTACTTCACTTGAGGGAGAACTTGGAGTTGTCAGTAGAGATTTGGTTTATTTTTTACACATAATGATGGGATAACTTCTAATTTCTTCTTTGTAAAGCTTTTTGTGGAATTAGGTTACAGTTAACTAATTTTCTGTCATGTTGTATGTATGATGTGGATAAACAGTGGCTTGCACTCCATTTACGTCTCTAAAATTGCTTTCATGTACTTTTCTCTCAACCTTTTCTAGCTTCAACCAACAGTTCACTTATGGACAGACAACAGAATAGTTTCACACTTCCTGTGGAAGGTAATATGTTTTTTAATTTTTTTTCTAGAGGCCAGAACTAAAGGGAAAAAGTGTTGAACTTCCTTAGAAACACGGTTGATGGGCTGGTCAAGGGGCCATCCTGAGCCTGGTTGAAGAGTATGGTGGTCTGAGTGCCGAGGTGTGAGGGACCCTGAATGACCCCGGGCCGAAGTCGGACGCTTAACCGACTGAGCCACCCAGGCGCCCCCTTTTTTTTTTTTTTTTTTTTTTTTTGGAGAAGCGACGGTGGACGACTAACTGAACTACGTGGGGAGGCTAAAGGATGATGAGGATTTTAAAACCAACGAAACCAACCAACCAACCAAGATCTGTTCTCCTCTAGAATTCTCTCCACTTCTCCTCCTGTCCTTGAGGATAAGAATGTCACTCCCCTGGTGGCATAGGAAAGACAAGGGGGGGGGGGGCGCTTCCAGGGAGAAAAGGAGGAGTATGGTGGTCTGAGTGCCGAGGTGTGAGGGACCCTGAATGACCCCCAGGCAGTGCACATTCTGTCCGAGGATTATGGAGCTCTCCCTGTCAGGCACTGCTAGGCCATGTGGGGAACACGGGGACAAACAAGAGTAGCTAGAGCCCCACAGCGCCCTGAGGGGCTCATTTCGCGGGGGAGCCCACATGTCAGCACAGATGGCATTTGACGGAGGAGATGAGCACTCACATCAAGTGTGCTGGGAGTGTAGAGGAGAAGGCGAAGCAGCAAGGCTCTGAGAAGGCTTCATGGCAGGGGCAGCGTGTGAAATGGCTCTTAGGGGAAGAGGAGAGTTTTTGTGGACAGAGTGGTCTGTAGGCCCCCCCAGTCTGCAGGAACGATGTGAGGAAAGACCCAGATATGCAGCGGTGCTTGGTGTTTTCTTTGCGAAGTGTGGGGGCGACTGAGAGGTGATAAGATGGCAAAGGTGAGTCCATCTGCAAAAGAGGGCTTTCAAAGGCAACACAAGGACATGTAAGTGCTGTCTTCGGGCGGGGAGAGGTCTCTGAGGGGTGTTAGATGGAGGGGATCACACCCGTGTCCCTGAATCCTGGACCTGCTGCAAGGTCAGGTGTGAACCGAAGAGGGGAGAGATTTGAGACAGACACAGACGTCAGGAGACTTCTGCAGGAATCCAGGTGTGTGGTGATGGGGTCGTAATCTAAGATCTGGCAGTGAGGACAGAAAGGAAAAGCCCCAAATCTCATAGGGATTGGTCTGTGTGCAGAAGGGCTGGAGGAGCCTGGAGGAGAGTCATAGACACAGATGCAGAGAAGCTGGAAGGTGACTGCTGGTTCTGGAGCCAATAGGAGAATCCACCCGCTATCCCCCTGTGATGCAGGAGGTGAAATGACGGTAGCTGATCACAGGGCTGTGAGATCATATTTGTTAGACAGGTGCCAACCCCACTGAGTTTGGGGGAGTGACTGGTCACTGGTAAATTATCGCAACAGGTGTGAATAGAGAAAGAGGAGGACAAAGAAAGTGTGAGTAACAGGAATCACAGAAGTCCCATCACAGGTGAAGGGGGATTGCTGGAGGGTCCTAGAGCAGAGGAAGGTGAAAGAACAGAGATTGTCCATGGTGCTTGGGATCCTCACCATGGGAGCTACTTCTCTGGAGACAGCGCCCCTGTTAAAATGCTTATGATTATTTGATTATCTAGTAATTTCCTTTAAAAGAATAGAGTCTGATCTTGAGGTTCAATATCGGGCAAAATATTAAAACCTTAGACTGTTCACAAGCAGAGGTGCAAACCCCTGAGAACACAAAAAAACATTTACAACGTCCTCCTCACCAGCCTTTTCCCTTTCTGGTTTCATCTTCAGCATCCTGCCCTTGAGCACCTGAATGTTCACCCACACCCACCTCTAGCTGCTCTCCAAGCAGCCACCTTCGTTCTTATTTATAACCTTGGCAAAGGTGCATTTTCCCTGTGCATGCGGGTTGCCACTTAAGTCATGGATTTAACTGCTCTTTTAGACCTGCTTTCAATTCCTCCCCCTTGCTTCACATAGTTATGGGATTGTGATTTGTTTGTGAAATGCAAGGGTGTGAGTCCATCACACAAGAAGCAAGTGACACCAGAAGAGGAGAGGAGAGATTTCAACTGCAGGGTTTAGCACTCACAAGCGCCATCTGGGTAGCAGCTTTGCCCTCTCACAGCTGGTTTTGCTCATGTGAGAGTGATGAGCTCCCTGCCACTCACCTGAGTCACTGGTGCGTCCCAAGTGATGCCCCCAATCCGCTCTCAGCAAACCCCTCCCAGCCATGGACACATTATTTTGGTTTGTGAGAGAGCCAGAGCTTATATATTGCAGAATACTTGTAGGTTGCAGGGCTTAATTTTTACTTCAAAAGATGGACAGAAGGAGTGAACTTCTCCATTTATTCCTCGTAATTAGGTAGAAAGTCAGACACAATCTGTGAGCTGAGTTCACAGGCGAACTGTTTGGCAGGATACATGTGATTCAAAGGGAAGGAAGGATGGAAGATCTTGTTGATTTTATGACTGTGTGATTCTCCAAATAAAAACAACTCAAAAACTGTGCAGCTTGGTCAACCGGAATGCCATGCTATTTATAATGAAAGTACCACATGCTTCTTATATTTATGTTTGTCTGAATTCCCACCTTTGGGGATAGGCATTTCATTCTGACATTAAGTGATTTATTGTCTCACACTGAAACGTAGGAGAGAAAATTTTTCTCCTGGCTCAACTTTTCCACTTTTTATCCTGAGAACCTTGAGTTATTAGAGAAATTTAATAGTCTCTATGGCCGAAATATTAGATATAATGATTTGTCCATTAATTTTATATTGTGTTTTTTGTTTGTTTCTTACATATCAAAACTTCTGAATCAAATTTAAGCCCTTAAAAATTTCTTTAATTTTTTTTAAGTTTATTTATTTGGTGAGAGAGAGACCAGGGAAGGGGCAGAGAGAGAGGGAGAGAGAATCCCAAACAGGCTCTGTGCTGTCAGTGCAGAGCCTGATGTGGGGTGCAAACTCACAAACTGTGAGCTCTTGACCTGATCTGAAATAGAGTCACTCAGCTGACTGAGCCACCAGGGGCCCCAGGCCTTAAAATATTTCTAACACATATAATAAATATAGATTATCTAAAAACACACAATATAGGAGAAAATGGGTTTATCTTTGGAATACTTTTAATATGTTATATACATTTTGTGCGTAGCAAAATCATGTTCTAGTATACTTTATGGAATATGTTGTAGAAAATTTAACATGGATTTCTTTATCAACCTTTTCTTTCATCATTCGCTTTGTGTGTGTGTTCAGCTAACACTTCCCTGTCTAAACCTGTGGATACAAAGGCTGTGCTCTCTTGCCCTCGGATCACCCAGAAAGCTGTGCTGGTAACAGTAAGATGGGAAATAATCCTCAGAGACAAGCCTGCCTGCACCAGAGCCTACAGGAGAGATACAAATGAGACCAGGGCCATAAACTGTAGTGACAAGACAATATCCTGGGACTCCAGACCTGATCGGAATCCCGCCCTTCAGATCAATCCAGTGGCCATCACTCATGATGGATATTACAGGTGTGAAGTGGTCACAACTCATGGGCATTTCTATCATGGATATCACCTGAAAGTGTTAGGTAAGGAGCATCGTATATTGTGGGATGTCAGATAACCAGATTTGGACTGAAACAGATGTCTCTCTCTATTCCATATCCGTGTGTTAAGACTGAAGCATTTTCCCCTGCATCTTTGCAGTGCCCCCCGACGTGACCCTGTTTCAACTTGAGAATGGAACTATCGTGTGTAGGGCAGCTGCAGGGAAGCCAGCGGCGCAGATCTCCTGGACCCCAGGGGGAGATTGTCACACTGTGGAAGAGCCACTGGGCAACGACACAGTGACCGTCCAGAGTTCGTGCCGCTGGGAGGACCACCGGGTATCTAATGTGTCCTGCTCTGTGTCCCATCTGACTGGCAACAGGAGTCTGTCCGTTGAGAGGAATTCAGGTTAGTAATTCCAGCTTTTGTATGATGATTTCATTCCTTCAGAAAAGCTATGGAAGAATGACAAAGGAGTGTATGGTCAATTTCACTCAAGGATAATCTCTCCAGCCCCTCTTTTATGTCCTTCTTCTCCACCATTCAGAATTATGTCCAGAAGACTAATGCAGAAGTTTGTTTTAAGAAGCCATATTTTAAATGATGTTTACTTTTTAATAATTATACTAAAAATAATTTAATAATTTAAATTATTAAATGTAATTATTTCTGTTCTGTGCAAGTAGTAACTTGCCTTGAGTACTGAATGTACTATTAAAATAATACTTATGGTTTTAGGAGAAGAATAAAGTGTATTTTTAAATGAATATTTATGCTTTCTACGAAGGATCCAATCACTCATAAGTTTTCTTCACAATTTTTTTTTGGTAGGATTTTATTTTCCAGGTTCTTCTATAATTTCTTAGCTATAGTATAATAACCTCAATGATCAATTTCAAGTTTACTCTAGGTACTTCTTAATTGTCACTAAACTCACTGACAAAATTAGGAAACTCCTCTTAATGTTATTTTTCACATGGTCAAATGTATAGATAATCCATCAGTTCTTTTTTTTTCTTAAAGACATACCTTCCTGAGTTTTTACACACTCTTGTTCCAATCTGGCCTGCTGGGTCAGTCGACCTGCTGCAGAGATATTGTCCTGGACACTTTCCTTCCCTCGGTCCATCCTCTGCTTGATTCCATGTCTGTTTAATTGAGTTTCTTCTGCCTTCCTGACATTTGCTAGTTTTAATGTCTTTGTTTTAGGTATGAAGCTTTTCTTTGGTAATCCTTGGTTCTCCAATCATTTCAGAGTGAGCATTCAAAACTGAGCTGATTGGAAGCTATGCTGTCTGTGGGTGGTCCTGCCAACCAGTTGGCATCAATAGGCAGAAAGAGGGAAAATGAACTTCTCTTTTCTAATGACGGATTCTTTAATTACCTGAAGGTCTTATCTCCGAGTCTGTTCAGGTTCTGCAGAAAATAAGTCTCCAGTCTATTGTCTTAGTGGTATAAGGCTGACTGTTAGTGTTATGGGAGCAGGGAAATAGAGGGAAGTTGTGTGCGTGTGTGTGTGTGTGTGTATGTGTGTGTGTGTGAGAGAGAGAGAGAGAGACAGAGACAGAGACACACAGAGAGAGAGAGAGACTGTTCAGAACTCAGCCTTTTCTTTAGCATCTCTCTTTAGTCTGGCACTTCATCTCCACCCTCCACTGTCTGGATCCTTGACTCTGGATTCTCTCTAGTTCACTTTTTCTGGGTCACACTTCCTGTTTCCTGCTGTTTGCGGAAGGCGCACAGGGTGTGAGTGGACTGGGCAGCCTACCTCTTCTCAATACAGACCTTCAAAGAAGCTTCCAACTGTTAGCTCACACTTCACCTCCCACGTACCCCTTCTTATGCATTTAGCCCTTCCTGTTCTGGAGTCTTCTAGATGTTCTGTGGGCACTAAGATCCTTCTGTTATTCCACCCTAAAGGACTTGCCTTCTTCTGTTCATGTTTCACCTTAAAACAAGTTGAAATATCTCATCTGCTTGTCTTCCGCCATGTTCTCTTTGTCTTGGCGAGTCTATACTTAAAAAAATTACCTACTGATATTTTAGTCAGTTTTAAGAAGGAAGAAGAGAAGAACCCATGTCTTTAAACCACCACTTTCCAATATCCATTCGTAAAGTGATTTAAAAAAGGATTTTAGCAGTATTTCCCGAGAAGAGTAACTGTGCCCTGGTTGTGTATGAAATTCGACCACCTGGTGATACCATATGCTGTCCTACCTATAGAACCTCAGGGTTGAAGGACTGTCTGGTCCACTCCCAGCCAGTGCAGGGTCTCCTTCCTGTCTCACTTGGAGGGCAGATCTTCAGCCTCTGAGGTTACACTTCTAATGAAAGGTGGTGCATTAGTTTTCAAGAGGGGGTTTCAAAATGTTGTTGTTGATTTTAACTGCAAAGAGATGTTTATTTTCAAATAAAATACAGAGAAATGCAATGTGTCAAAACAAACTGTTGAAGGAAGGCAGAGGGACTGGACGGCAGGCTGCTTAGTCTCCACTGACCTCCCTCTGCTGGGGGACCCATTCAGGGAACAGCAGGAGCCAGGTCTTAAAATCACTGCCTCTCAGAGCTGGCAATTCCTTTGGTGACTTCTTCTGTTGTCAGACTGAGTTTTATATGGCTGACAGCATTTAATACATGATGGAAATTTGCCTCCATGCATTCAGTCAGTTTCAAGGCCCTGGAAGAACAGTGACCTCAGAACTAGGTTATTTTTCCAACTACCTCCATTACAACTCCCCATTTATTTCTAAATTGTGGAGATGAGAAACATCCTGCTATTACTATTACCAAGAAATCTACTTTCCATATCTGTCCTATATGAATTCACCAGTCATGAATCCTTAAAGCCGCAAAATCCTGACTTAGGATGATGTCTTGCCAGAAACCTTAGGATCAGAACAGATAGAGCAACTTTATTATAACCATTATTTGGACTCTTAATGGCTCAGAAATGTTTACAATAAAATCACAGAAGTGAATTTCATGAACTATGAGACATCCTTGAAACAGTATATATGTACATATATATGTGTATATCTGTATACACATATATATTATACTTTTATGTATTTATATATATATATATATATTTATTTTCAATAAACTTTAGTTTTTAGTGCAGTATTAGGTTCATAGCAAAATTGAGTGGAAATCACAGAGTTCCCATATAACCTCTGCCCCAATACATTCACACCCTCCTCCCCTGCCTCCATCACTTATGCCACCCGGGTACATTTGGAATAGTTGATGAGCCAACGTTAACACAACATTATCACTCAAAGTACATAGTTTAATTAAGGGTCACCCTAGGTGTACCTTCTGTGAGTTTTAGGAACTATGCAGATGGCAGGGATCCCCCCATTGTAGTTTCACACAGAGTAGTTTCATTGTCCTAAAAGTCCTCCAGGCTTCACCTATTCCTTCCTCCCTCCACCCTAACCTCTAACAACCCCTGATCTTTTCACTGTCTCCATAGTTTTGCCTTTTCCAGAATGTCATGTACTTGGAATCATACAGAAAGTAGCATTCTCAGACTGGCTTCTTTCACTTAGTAAGATGCATTTAATTTCTTCCGTGTCTTTTCATGTCTTGGCAGCTCATTTCTTGGTAGTGCTAAATAATATTCCCTTGTCTGGATGCACCACAGATAAACCATATATTTTTTGTGTCTATTTTTACAGGAGTCCAGTCAGTAGTATACGTCAGAACTGTATATATCATCTTGCCTATTTTGATTATCTTGGTCATTGTGGGATCCATTTGCCTTTGGAAAATCCGTGTCTGCAGGTATTGACTGATGTTTTTTCTTCCTTGGCTTTATTGGGCTAGAAGGGGTCAGAAATTGGGAACTGATAGGTGAAATTAATATGCTAACACCAACCTCCCATAATCAAGAAGCACATCCTAAATATGTTAGATTTGGACTACTCTAAATGACAGGGGGATTTTGCTTGGTCACTTAGGCATGCAAGCACAGTCAATTAGGCCCTTTAGGACAGGATCTTGGGAGAGATAGCATATGCTAAATTTTTATATCAGTAAAGGATTATAATAATTTAGGTAATAAAATGGAGGTATCACATTTATTCCTGTATATCAAGCTCTGTTGCATAATTTCATCCTCATCCCAGCATCCAGAATTATCTTGTCTACATGTATTAACTAAAAGCAGCATTCTTATTTCTGGTAGTTCAGTTCTGATTTATTTTGAATTCTATCAAAAAATGAATCACACTTGTCAATAGTATACTGTTTTGTTTTCTCATTTTCAATCTAAATAATGATGTTTCCTTCATTGACTCCAGCTTGTTATTTTTTTATAGAAAATGCAAATTAAAAAAAAGAGAAGCTAATTCAGTTGTTGAGGAGGTAAGATAATATTAAAAGAATATTTTCAAATTTGTACATCACATGGTCTGAAAATATAGCCACATAGTTTGTAATTTGCATCATGTTAGTGTTTTAATTGGAAAATAAAAATTCTAAGTTTATGATGCTAATAGTCAGGCATACTTATTTCGTTAATTATCTACCATGTTACTATTTATATGCACCCTAAACCATTTTTTCATTTCAAGAACTATATCTTATAAAACACAGAATGTTTTCCTCATTTAGCCTGTAATCCTGGAAAAACTGAATCGTTCTTTCCTCCCCCACGAAACCATCTCTAATCCTTGACTTCCCTTTCTCGATACCATCATCATTTTCCTCTTACCTGGTCTTAAATCCTATCCTGCTCCAAATTTCACAACTAGTAGCTTACCAAGTCTTTGACCTTCGCCTTTGAAATATCTCTTGTATTACTTCAATTTCTCTCCATTCCTACTTTCACGCAATCTTTTTCATCTGACACTGAGACCTACATAACCAGCACAGTTTTTGATAAAATAATAGAAAAAAGTCTTTCTCTTATGTCCATGTAAGCCCAGAGATACAAATACAAGCACTATTGGTAGAAACTAAAGCTGTGGGCAGCAGTTAGGAAATGATTCTGGCTTTTTTGAATTGATTTTGACTTTGAGTTCTTTCTTAGGATGAAATGCAGCCCTATGCCAGCTACACAGAGAAGAACAATCCACTTTATGATACTGTGAGCCAGGTGAAGAGGTCTGACGTGTTACAAAATGAAGCTGATGGGCTGTGTCTCCATACTTCATACATTACTGGAATCTAGCACTAGGTCAAATGAAGAAAGATACAGTACAGCTACCATGTTTAGTTTCTTGGTGTTCTACAATGCAAAACCTATTCTGAGATTAGCTTTTCAAAGATTCTGAGAAGATAGAGACTTTTAAAGTGTGTGCTTCCATATCCTTACTTATACAATTGATATTTTAGAATGTGAGCTGCTATTAACTAGTCCTTTGAAGAACTGATATCATTACAAAGAAAGCAAATGCTCATGATAAAATATTCTAATTGCTTAGTACAGTAGATCATGAAAACTGAGTTTCCTCAAGAAAGAACTCTGCAGAAGGAACAACCATCAACAGCTTTTATGTGTCCTCCAGAAAATTTTGTGTACATACATATGCTGAAGGTATGTATGTGTGTACATTTATAAGACTTTACATATATACCATATCCTTGTCAAGATACATATGGGAACATACCGTGATGCTCTTCTGTACTGATAGAAAGCTATAATATAATAGGTCTTGGAGATCTTTTCCATGAATACAAGCAGAGCTACCTCATTCTTTTTAATAGCTATAAAACATTCCATTGTATGGTTATGTCATAATTTAAATAGCCACAGCCCTAGTGATAGACATTTAGATTGCTTTAAGCTTTGTTTGTATGTTTTGCTGTTATAACCAATACCACATAGAATGTTTCTTATGGATATATCTCTTTATATTTGTTTCAGTATATTTATAGAGTAATTTCTCTCAGTGGAATTACCAGGTCAAAAGGGTTTGTGCTATAAACATTGGGGTGCATGTGCCCCTTCGAAATAGCATACCTGTATCCCATGGATAAATACCTAGTAGTGCAATTGCTGGGTCGTAGGGTAGTTTTGTTTTCAATTTTTTGAGGAACCTCCCTACTGTTTTCCAGAGTGGCTGCACCAGCCTGCATTCCCACCAGCAGTACAAAAGAGATCCTCTTTCTCCGCACCCTCGCCAACATCTGTTGTTGCCTGAGTTGTTAACGTTAGCCATTCTGACAGGTGTGAGGTGGTATCTCATTGTGGTTTTGATTTGCATTTCCCTGATGATGAGTGATGTTAAGCATTTTTTCATGTGTCCGTTGGCCATCTAGCCAAGGTATGGAAAGAGCCCAAATGTCCATCGATGGATGAATGGATAAAGAAGACGTGGTGTATGTATATATACAATGGAGTATTACTCGGCAATCAAAAAGAATGAAATCTTGACATTTGCAACTACATGGATGGAACGGGAGGGTATTATGCTAAGTGAAGTTAGTCAGAGAAAGACAAATATCATGTGACTTCACTCATATGAGGACTTTAAGATACAAAACAGATGAACATAAGGGAAAGAAGGCAAAATAATATAAAAACAGGGAGGGGGACGAAAACATAAGAGACTCGTAAATATGGAGAACAAACAGAGGGTTATTGGAAGGGTTGTGGGAGGGGGGATGGGCTAATTGGGTAAGGGGCATTAAGGAATCTATTCCTGAAATCATTGTTGCACTATATGCTAACTTGGATGTAAATTAAAAAATAAATTAAATACAAATCAAAACAAAACAAAACAAAACAAAAAAAAGGGTTTGTGCATTTTTTATTGACTGATATGTCAAATTGTATCAATTTACTTTCCCCTCAACCGTGTTTGAATGTGTCTTTCCATATACTGTCATTTCCAAGTATGCAAGATTACCACTTCTTGTTTTCAATCGACCAGTTAACTAATGTGTGTAAGATTATAATAAAAATTACACTATTTAACAAAACTGGATTTATGTTTTTCTGTCATGTTTATGAGAAAGAGCATGAATGAGAGCGAACACATGATGAATTGGCTTTCTGAACTCATTTGACGTCAATAGAGATTTTGATAGCTAATGCCTAATAGTTTTGCAGATGCAGTAAATCTAAATTGACTAGTTTAATGAAGTACATTTTATTGTGAAGTATTTAGCAAATAACGGATGTTCATTGATTATATAAGCAGCTAAATTTACATTTTGAAGAACTTGGGTATCCATAAAATTGGTTCATATGCTAAGAGAATACCTAATGAATGACATGACCCTTCCCCTCAATTTTTCTGTGGAACATAGTATTAAGAATGTATATATTTATTGTTTTTAATATTATGAAAATCATTTTTTACTTATGAAAATTTATGAAAAAATCAGTCTGCTTCTCCATAGTAGGAAAAACATTAAAAATTTTCATCATGGTAAAAACTGAAACAAAATTCATCCACTCTTCAGTTATGCTATTTGAAATACTTATAACAGCTCTTTTGTCATTGTTTTTCTCCCTCCAGACATTTTGGCTACACTAGGCTTTATACTTAAAAAGATTTTTACTTTATTTTGGAGGTAAAACTAATGTAATGACATTTGTCACATGATTTTGACCAAACCATTTTGACACCATTTGACTATGCCAAAAACAAAAACAAAACCAGTCCATTACGTTTCCCCATATAAGTATTACCAAGTAGTGCACACAACAGACACCATGACCCTGTCCTTGACCTTTTCTTAATTTTTCATCCATCCCTGGTTGGGAGGAGACTCACAGTTAAATGGGTTCAAAAATATCTCTTTTAATATTACTAAAAAACAAAGCAAAGCAAAATTGTATTTACATCTTAACTTGCTAATGTCAAAACAGTCATGTAAATGACACTTTAAAGACTTCAAGATAGGGGCGCCTGGGTGGCGCAGTCGGTTAAGCGTCCGACTTCAGCCAGGTCACGATCTCGCGGTCCGTGAGTTCGAGCCCCGCGTCAGGCTCTGGGCTGATGGCTCGGAGCCTGGAGCCTGTTTCCGATTCTGTGTCTCCCTCTCTCTCTGCCCCTCCCCCGTTCATGCTCTGTCTCTCTCTGTCCCAAAAATAAATAAAAAACGTTGAAAAAAAAATTAAAAAAAAAAATAAAGACTTCAAGATAGTGTATAATGCTAAATTACATTGTACAGGAAATGATTGTATTAAAGTCTTCCATTACAGGGGTGCTAAATGCGGTTGAACATCAGAATCATGTGAGGAAATACAAAATTATATAGATCACCCAAATGCAGTTTAGATCCGCTGAATCAGAAAAACATGGAAACTAAAACAGGGTCTCCGGGAAGCAGAGGCTGAGATGGAGGTAGGAGCAGTAAAGGTTAATTGGGAGAGAGGGCTTCTACCTGTAAAAGATGAAAGGGGCAGGAAGTAGGAGAGGAGAGGCAAAGCCTTCAGCCCCTGCTGCTGATCTGAATCAAACCTGTGAAAGGAAAAGGAGAGGGAGCAGGATACAAGGGCCTCAGATCACATACAGAACTGGCAAATTATTCGCCAAACCCATGAGAAGCCCTGGAGCAAAGATGACTTGTATGAAGTATCTTAAAAGAGCAGGAATGGCCAAACCCTAATGTGCCTTCATGCATAGTCATTGTCTGGAAAGAATATGGCCTCAACTCAAAAGCTGAAATGGAGGAGCGCCTGGGTGGCTCAGTCCAGATGAGCATCGGACTTCAGATCAGGTCATCATCTCGTGGTTCAGGAGTTCCAGACCTGCATCAGGCTCTGTGCTGATGGCTCAGAGGCTGGAGCCTGCTTTGGATTCTATGTCTCCCTCTCTATCTGACCCTCCCCCACTCATACTGTCTCTCTCTTTCTCAAAAATAAATTAAAACATTAAAAAAAAAGCTGAAATGGATCCTGAAGCCATTAACTGCTGGAGACCATCAGCTCATTGCATTCCTTGTGTTTGAATGGTGAGTTCTCTATTGATGGGAAATGTGAACCACTTACCTCCCTGGCTGCCCAGTCCATCTTTTCCAGCTTTCACTGGTTAGTATTTGCCTGGTATGTCATCGACTCTGTATCTTCAACTTCTCTGTGACATTTTATTTTAGGTATACCTGTTACAAAGAGCTACAGCTTTTTAATAAAGTAGATATGGCTGCTTTTTATTAACTCTTTGAAAATTTTAACTTTTAAGACAAGAATTTAAACCATACACATTTGTTGTAGTTACTTACAAATTTGGTCATATTTCTACAATCTTATATGTCTTATTTAGTATGTTTTCCCCCTGCCTTGTTTTATTTTTTTCTCTTAGTCTGACTTGCTGGATTGGCTAATATTTTTCCTCCTTTCATTCTTTTCCCTTGGTAGTTTAAAAGATATCCATTGTAGTATATGTATTAGTGTTTTTGCTTTATTTCAGAACATCTAAAAACAGCTTTATTGTGGTATAATTGATGTAACAATTTGTTAAATTCTGCACATCTTTCAAGGGTACAGTTTGTTAAATTTTGACATAGTTTTACATTTGTGAGCCATCAGCACAATCAAGATAACTTATCCATCACCCCTGAGTTTTCTTATTCTTTGTAATCCTACCCATACTATTGCCTTCTTTCCTCCCCAAACAACCACAGACCTGCTTTCTATAACTATATATTAGTTTGAATTTTCTAGAATTTTATATAAATGTGATCATACAATGTGTACTCCTTTTTGGGGGAACAGTCCTGGCTTCTTTCACTTATCATAATTATTTGAGAGAAGTTCACACATTAATAATTCTTTTTTCTTACTAAAAATTATGTTTATTACTATTTCATTGTCTGGACATACCACAGTTTATCCATTTACCTGTTGATGGGCATTTGAGTTTTTTCCAGTTTTAGGCTATTACAAATAAAGCTGCAAACATTCTTGTGCAAGTATTTTTGTGGACCTGTACTTCTATTTTCCTGGGTAAAAAGCTGTGAAGGGTTTAGTTTTATCATACAGTATGCAGATGTTTAACTTTTAAGGAAATTACCAAATTGGGGCATCTGGATGGCTCAGTTGGCTAAGCATCCGACTCTTAGTTTCAGCATAGGTCATGATCTCATGGTTTGTGAGTATGAGCCCCTCATTAGGCTCTGTGCTGACAGTGCAGAGCCCTCTTGGTCTTCCTCCCCCTCTGCCCTTTCCCTGCTCATGCTTTCTTTCTCTCTCTCAAAGTAAATAAACTAACCAAATAAATAAATAAATAAATAAATAAATAACCAAACTGTTTTCAAAATGATCATACGATTTTACAATCCATGCACCAATGTCCAAGATTTCTAGTTCTTGCATATTTTATCAATACATGGTATGGTCAGTCATTTTAACTTTAGACATGACAGTAGATGTGTATTTCTCTCTCATGACTTTAAAAATGTTTTATTAATGGGGTGTCTGCATGGCTCAGTTGGTTAAGTGTCTGAATCTTAATTTCGGCTCATGTCACGATCTCACTGTTGTGAGATCGAACCCTTGTTGGGCTCATGCTGAGTGTGAAGCCTGCTTAAGATTGTCTCTCCCTCTGCCCCCTCCCCTATTCATGCTCTCTCTCAAAAAAAAAAAAAAAAGATGGGGCGCCTGGGCAACTCAATCAGTTAAGCATCTGACTTCGGCTCAGGTCATGCTCTAGCAGTTCATGGGCTCAAGCCCCACGTCGAGCTCTATGCTGACAGCTCAGAGCCTGGAGTCTGCTTCAGATTCTGTGTCTCCTTCTCTCTCCGCCCCTTCCCTGCTCTTGTTCTGTCTCTCTTTCTCACAAAAATAAATAAACATTAAAAAAACTTAAAAATTAAAAAAAGAAAGAAAGAAAAGATTTATTATCAAAGTATAGTTGACATGCAATGTTATTTTAATCTGTGGTTTTAATGTATATATCCCTAAACACTAATGATGACTGTCTTACCATATATCTATGTATCACTCATATATTTTATTTTGTAAGTGCTGAAATGTTTTTCTCATTTAAAAAAACGGAGTAGTTTGTTTATTGATATTTCTTTGTATTTTCTGAGTAAAAGTCCTTTCATTCTCTTTGCAGTGTTCACTGTCTTTTGAAGAGATGTTTTTGTTGTTGTTTATTTGTTTTGTTTTTAAGAGAAGACTTTTTGCTGAATAATTTATTGAGTTTTTCCTTTATGGAATACAGTTTTGGTATTGCATTTAAGAATTTTTTTTCTAATTCATAGGTTAAAGTATTATATTCTAGAAGTTTTGCAGTCTTACATTATACATTTAGGTCTATAATCCATTTTAATGGAATTTTTATATATGGTGTGAGATACAGACTGGAGTTTTTGTTTTGTTTTCTTTTGTTTTTTTGCATAGTGATATTCATGTGCATATTCCAGCACCACCAAATTACCTTTTATCTTTGTCAAAATCATTTGTGCCCATAAATATGTCTCTATTTATGGACTCTTTATTCTGTTTTGTTGAATAGTGTGTTTATTGTTGTGCCAACATCACACTGTCTTCTAGCTTTGTAGGTCTTAAAATCAGGTAGTGTTAGCTCTCTGACTTTGTTCTTTTGCAAAACTTTTTTGGCTATACTAGGTACTTTTGTTTGTAAATTTCTGCAAAAAAAGACTTTTTGGATTTTCACTGGATTATGTTGAAGTAAACGTCATTTTGAGGAGAATTGATGTGTTCGCAATAATGAGTCTTCCAATCTGCAAACATTGTAGAACTCCCATTTCTTTAGACCTTCTTTCATTTCTCTCTGCAATGTTTTTTTTTTTTTTTTTTTTTTTTTTTTTAATTTTTTTTTCAACGTTTTTTATTTTTGGGACAGAGAGAGACAGAGCATGAACGGGGGAGGAGCAGAGAGAGAGGGAGACACAGAATCGGAAACAGGCTCCAGGCTCCGAGCCATCAGCCCAGAGCCTGACGCGGGGCTCGAACTCACGGACCGCGAGATCGTGACCTGGCTGAAGTCGGACGCTTAACCGACTGCGCCACCCAGGCGCCCCGTCTCTGCAATGTTTTATACTTCAGAGCTTTTATACATCTTGGTCAGGCTTATCACTAAGTACTGTATTTCATACCCTTGGATGCTACTGTAAAGGGTACTAGTTTTTAAATGTCAATTTCTGATTGTTCCTCGATATTATATAAAAATACAATTGAGTTTTGTATATTGGCCTTATATATTCTACAACCTAGATAAATATACTTAGTGGTTCCAATAGTTTTTGAAGGTTCTATCAGATTTACTACAGAGATGATCATGATCACGACTTATGCAAATGTAGACAGTTTCATTTCTTCCTTTCTCATCTGGATGAGTTTTATTTGTTTTCACTAACTGAATAATAACTTTCTTTACTCATGACATTTCTGATACAAAATATGTGGATTTTCTATACCAAGTATAATTCTCCAGTTCTCTGTGGACACCAAATGGGTGATCTACAATTCCATTCAATTTTGACACTAATTGTCTAGAATTAGCCCAGACCCCATAGATACAGGCTCGGTACCAAAAGACATTCCCCTACTTCAGATACCGATTGCAAGTGGTGGGTCTCCAGGTTACTCACACTTCTCTCCAACGTGGCTACAAATTGAGGGTTCCCATGAGGCCCCTTCCTCCAAGTTTGATAATTTGCTATAACGGCTCACAGAACTCAAGGCAACACTTTATAATTATTACTGGTTTATTATAAAGAATATTAAAAAGGATACAAAGGAAAGGCCAGATGAAGATGTATACAGTCTGGATCTGAAAAGTTCCCAAGCATAGGGGCTCTGTTGTCCCCACGATGTCTGGGGTGCTTTCACCAAAGCAGAAGCCTTCTGAACCCCTTTGTTTAGGATTTTTATACAGGTTCTATTGTGTAGGCATGGTGATTAAATTATTGGTTCTGGAGGTCATGAGATAGGCCTGATGTTGCCAACCCGGTAATCATGTGGTTGCTTCCCCTGGCAAGCAGCCACCATCCTGAAGCTATTCAGAGGCATGTCAAAGTCACTTCAGTAGCATAAACTCAGGTATGTTTGAAAGGGACTTGTTATGAATAATGAAAGGCACTCCTCTCACCTCCATCATTCAGGAAGTTGCAAGGGTTTTAGGAGCTCTGTGCAAGCAACCAATTATATATTTCTTATTATCACCCAAGATCGTGCTTACCTATTGCACTGGCTAAACCCTTTAGTGGAAGGTTGGTTAGGAGTAGCGAAAATGGACATCCTTTTCTTATTCATGGTCTTAGGGGAAGTCATGCAGACTTTCACCATGAAATACAATGTTAGCTGCTGGATTTTGTTTTGTAGATGCCCTTTACTGGGTAGAAGAGTGTTTCTTCTATTCCTAGTTTCTCAGAGTTTTAAATAGGAATAGATGTTTGATTTTGTAAAAAAGCTTTTTTGTATGTGTGCCAATTGAGATGATAATTTTTTTTTTAGCTTTTAATATGGTAATATTGATTTTTTTGAACATTAAATTCAGCTGGCATTTTTGGATAAACCCCACTTGGATATATGTATCATCCTTGATTTATATATTGTTAGATTCTATGTACTACAATTTTCTCTAGTATTTTTGCATCTATGTTCATAAGAGATACTAATTTGTAGTTTTCTAGTAATATTTTCCCTTGTTTTATCTGGTACCAGGGTCATGCTGGTGGTATTGAATGAGTTGGCATAGGGATATGGGCTGATGTTTGTGTCCTTTTGAAATTCAATTCAACCCCCCCAATGTAATGTATAGGAAGTTAGGGTTTGGGGTTGTAATTAAATTTAGATGAGATTCTGAGGGTTCCATGATGGGAAAAGTGTCCTTATAAAAAAAGGAGGAGAGAGATGAGCACTCTCTCTACCACTAAGGACACAGTAAAAAGGTAGCTGTCCACAAGCCAGGAGGAGAGATCTTACCAGGAACCAAACTGGCCAGCATCTTGATGTAGAACCATCCAGCCTCTACAATTGTGAGAAATAAATAACTGTTGCCTAAGCCATCCAGTATATGGTATTTTGTTATAGTAGCCTGAGCTGATTATTATCAGAAGTAATCCATGTATTTTAATTATCTTAGAAGAATTTGTGGATAATTGGGGATATTTTTTGAAATATTGGTTTCAGAGGGAGGTCATTGTACTTTACTGATAGTATTGTTGAAGTTGACTGTAGGGAATCCTTTGGAAGTAAGTCTTTTGTTCTATATGTGGTAACTTTTTAAATTTTTTTTAATTTAATTTTTAATTTTTTAAAATTTACATCCAAATTAGTTAGTGTATAGCGCAACAATGATTTCAGGAGTAGATTCCTTAGTGCCCCTTATCCATTTAGCCCATTCCCCCCTCCCACAATCCCTCCAGTAACCTTCAGTTTGTTCTCCATATTTATGAGTCTCTTCTGTTTTGTCCCCCTCCCTGTTTTTATATTATTTTTGTTTCCCTTCCCTTATGTTCATCTGTTTCGTCTCTTAAAGTCCTCATATGAGTGATGTCATGTGATTTTTGTCTTTCTCTGACTAATTTCACTTAGCATAATTTCCTCCAGTTCTATCCACGTAGTTGCAAATGGCAAGATTTCATTCTTTTTGATTGCCGAGTAATACTCCATTATATATATATATATATATATATATATATATATATATATATATACACCACATCTTCTTTATCTATTCATCCATTGAGGGACATTTGGGCTCTTTCCATACTTTGGCTACTGTTGATAGTGCTGCTATAAACATAGGGGGTGCATGTGTCCCTTTGAAACAGCACACCTGTGTCCCTTGGATAAATGCCTAGTAGTGCAATTGCTGGGTCATAGGGTAGTTCTATTTTTAGTTTTTTGAGGACCCTTCATACTGTTTTCCCAGAGTGGCTGCACCAGTTTGCATTCTCACCAACAATGCAAGAGAGATCCTTTCTCCACATCCTCGCCAACATCTGTTGTTGCCTGAGTTCTTAATGTTAGCCATTCTGACAGGTATAAGGTGGTATCTCATTGTGGTTTTGATTTGTATTTCCCTGATGATGAGTAATGTTGAGCATTTTTCATGTGTTGGTTGGCCATCTGGATGTCTTCTGTGGAGAAGCGTCTATTCATGTCTTTTGAATTAAGACACTGGATTTCTTCACTGGATTATTTGTTTTTTTGGGTGTTGAGCTTGATAACTTCTTTATAGATTTTGGATACTAAACCTTTATCTGATATGTCATTTGCAAATATCTTCTCCCATTCTGTCGGTTGCCTTTTAGTTTTGCTGATTGTTTCCTTCGCTGTGCAGAAGCTTTTTTTTTGATGATGTTGCAGTAGTTCATTTTTGCTTTTGTTTCCCTTGCCTCCGGAGACGTATTGAGTAAGAAGTTGCTTGTGGGCAAGATCAAGAGGTTTTTGCCTGCTTTCCTTGAGGATTTTGATGGCTTCCTGTCTTACATTGAGGTCTTTCATCCATTTTGAGTTTATTTTTGGGTATGGTGTAAGAAAGTGGTCCAGGTTCATTCTTCTGCATGTTGCTGTCCAGTTTCCAGCAGCATTTGATGAAGAGAGTGTCTTTATTCCATTGGCTATTCTTTCCTGTTTTGTCAAAGATTAGTTGGCCCTAAGTTTGTGGGTCCATTTCTGGGTTCTCTATTCTGTTCCATTGATCTGAGTGTCTGTTCTTATGCCAATACCATACTATCTTGAAGATTACATCTTTGTAGTACGTCTTGAAGTCCAGGAGTGTGATGCCTCCAGCTTTGGTTTCATTTTTCAAGATTGCTTTGACTATTTGTGTTCTTTTCTGGTTCCATACAAATTTTAGGATTATTTGTTCTAGCTCTGTGAAGAATGTTGGTGTTATTTTTATAGGTATTGCATTGAATATGTAGATTGTTTGGGTAGTAACGACACTTTAACAATATTTGTTCTTCTATCAGGAGCATGGAATCTTTTTCCATTTTTTTTTTGTGTGTGTCTTCTTCAATTTCTTTCATAAGATTTCTATAGTTTTCAGTGTATAGATTTTTCACCTCTTTCGTTAGATTTATTCCTAGGTATTTTATGGGTTTTGGTGCAAATGTAAATGGGATCGATTCCTTGATTTCTCTTTCTGTCACTTCATTGTGGTGTATAGGAATGCAACCGATTTCTGTGCGTTGATTTTATATCCTGCAAGTTTGCTGAATTCATGAATCAGTTCTAGCAGTTTTTGGTGGAATCTTTTGGGTTTTCCATATAGAGAATCATGTCATCTGCGAGGAGTGAAAGTTTGACCTCCTCCTGGCCAATTTGGATGCCATTTATTTGTGTTGTGTGATTGCAGAGGCCTAAGACTTCCAATACTATGTTGAATAACAGTGGTGAGAGTGGACATCCCTGTCTTGTTTCTGACCTTAGGGGGAAAGCTCTCAGTTTTTCCCCTAGTGAGGATGATATTAGCATTGGGTCGTTCATATATAGCTTTTATGAGCTTGAGATATGCTCCTTCTATCCCTACTTTCTTGAGGGTTTTTGTCAAGAAAGGATGCTGTATTTTGTCAAATGCTTTCTTTGCATCTATTGAGAAGATCGTGTGGTTCTTGTCCTTTCTTTTATTGATGTGATGAGTCACATTAATGTTTTCAGATATTGAACAGCCCTTCATCCCAGGTATAAATCCCACTTGGTCGTGGGTGAGTAATTTTTTTAATGTATTGTTGGAGCCGATTGGCTAATATCTTGTTGAGGATTTTTGCATCATGTTCATCAGGGAAATTGGTCTATAGTTCTCCTTTTTAGTGGAGTCTCTATTTGGTTTTGGAATCAAGGTAATGCTGGTTTCATAGAATGAGTTTGGAAGTTTTCCTCGAGTTCTATTTTTTGGAACAGCTTCAAGAGAATAGGTGTTAACTCTCCTTAAATGTTTTGGTAGAATTCCCTGGAAAGCCATCTGGCCCTGGACTCTTGTTTTTTGGCAGATTTTTTGATTACTAATTTGATTTCTTACTGGTTATGGGTCTGTTCAAATGTTCTATTTCTTCCTGTTTCAGTTTGGTAGTATATATGTTTCTAGGAATATTGTCCATGTCTTCCCAATTGCCCATTTTATTGGCATATAATTACTCATAATATCTCTTATTATTGTTTTTGTTTCTGCTGTGTTGGATGTGATCTCTCCTCTTTCATTCTTGATTTTATTTATTTGGGTCCTTTCCTTTCTCTTTTTGATCAAACTGGCTAGTGGTTTATCAATTTTCTTAATTCTTTCAAAGAACCAGCTTCTAGAACCAGCTTCTGGTTTCATTGATCTGTTCTACTGTTTTTTGTTTTTTGTTTCTTGTTTTTTTTTTTTTTTTTTTGGTTTTGATAGCATTAATTTCTGCTCTTATCTTTATTATTTCCTGTCTTCTTCTGGTTTTGGGTTTTATTTGCTGTTCTTTTTCCAGCTCCTTAAGGCATAAGGTTAGGTGTGTATCTGAGATCTTTCTTCCTTCTTTAGGAAGGCCTGGATTGCTATATACTTTCCTCTAATGACTGCCTTTGCTGTGTCCCAGAGGTTTTGGGTTGTGTTATCATTTTCATTGACTTTCATATACTTTTTAATTTCCCCTTTAACTGCTTGGTTAGCCCATTCATTCTTTAGTAGTATGTTCTTCAGTCTCCAAGTTATTTGTTACCTTTCCAAATTTTTTCTCGTGGTTGATTTCGAGTTTCATAGCATTGTGGTCTGAAAATATGCACGGTATGATCTTGAATCTTTTTGTACTTACTTAGGGCTGATTTGTGTCCCAGTATATGATCTATCCTGGAGAACATATCATGTGCACTGGAGAAGAATGTATATTCTGCTGCTTTAGGATGAAATGTTCTGAATATATCTGGTAAGTCCATCTGGTCCAGTGTGTCATTCAAGGCCATTGTTTCCTTGTTGATTTTTTGATTAGATGATATGTCCATTGCTGTGAGTGGGGTGTTGAAGTCTCCTACTATTATGGCATTACTATCGGTGAGTTTATGTTTGCGATTAATTGGTTTACATACGTGGTTGTTCTCACATTTGGAGCATAAATGTTTACAATTGTTATGTATTCTTGGTGGATAGACCCCTTGATTATGATATAATGCCCTTCTGCATCTTTTGATACAGTCTTTATTTCAAAGTCTAGATTATCTGATGTAAGTATGGTTACTCCAGCTTTCTTTTGTTGACCATTAGCATGATAGATGGTTTCCATCCCCTTATTTTCAATGTGAAGGTGTATTTAGGTCTAAAGTGGATCTCTGGTAAACAGCATATAGATGGATATTGTTTTCTATCCATTCTGTTACCCTATGTCTTTTGATTGGAGCATTGATTCCATTGATGTTTAGAGTGAATACTGAAAGATATGAATTTATTGCCATTATGATGCTTGTAGAGTTGCAGTTTCTGGTGGCGTTCTCTGGTCCTTTCTAATCTTTTGTTGCTTTTGGTATTTATTTGTATACATATATATATACATATGTATATGTGCATGTATTTGTGTATATATATATATTTGTATATATACATATACATTTGTATATATACACATATGTATATGTATATGTATTTGTATATATATATATATTTATATATATATACATATGTATATGTATTTGTGTGTGTATATATATATACAATATATACATGTATATATATATATATATATATTTTTTTTTTTTTCATTTCTTCTCCTCTCAGAGAGTCCCCATTTAAAATTTCTTGCAGGGGCTGGTTTAGTGGTCACAAACTCCTTTAATTTTTGTTTGTCTGGAAACTTTCTATCTCTCCTTCTATTTTGAATGACAGCCTTGCTGGATAAAGAATTCTTGGCTGCATATTTTTCTGATTCAGCACACTGAATATATCCTGCTACTCCTTTCTGGCCTGCCAGTTTCTGTGGATGGGTCTGCTGCAAACCTGATCTGTCTTCCCTTGTATGTTAGGGACTTTTTTTCCCTTGCTGCTTTCATGATTCTCTCCTTGCCTAAGTATTTTGTGAATTTGACTATGATATGCCTTGTTGATGGTCAGTTTTTGTTGAATCTAATGGGAGTCCTCTGTGCTTCCTGGATTTTGATGTCTGTGTCTTTCCCCAGGTTAGGAAACTTTTCTGCTATGATTTGCTCATGTAACCCTTCTGCCCCTATTTCTCTCTCTTCCTCTTCTGGGACCCCTATGATTCTGATGTTGTTCCTTTTTAATGAGTCACTGATTTCTGCAATTCTTAAATTGTGCTCTTTTGCCTCCATCTCCCTCTTTTTTTCTGCTTCATTATTCTCTACAAGTTTGTCCTCTATATTGCTGATTCTCTGTTCTGCCTTATCCATCCTTGCTGCTGTGGCATCCATCCGTGATTGCAGCTCAGTTATAGCATTTTTAATTTCATTATGACTATTTTTTACTTCTTTTATCTCTGTAGAAGGGGATTCTAATCTATTTTTTACTCCAGTTAGTATTTTTATTATCATGATTCTAAATTCTGGTTCAGACATCTTGCTTGTATCTGTGTTGGTTAAATCCCTGGCTGTCATTTCTTTGTGCTCTTTCTTTTGGGTGAATTCTTTCATTTTGTCATTTTGAAGGGAGAAAGGGCATTAATGAGGTAGAAAAATTGAAATTAAAAAAATTAAAATTAAGAAAAATATTAAAATTAAAAAATTAAAAACACACACACACTCAAAAATAGAATAAATGATGCTAGTTCCTAGGTGTGTTTTGGTCTGGGTGTTGAAATTGGTTTGACAGATCAGAGAAAAAAGGGGGGGGGGAGGAAATCATTCGAGATTTTGAGAAAATGAATACACTGAAGTATACTAAAATGAGATAATGGGAGTAAAATAGAATTTGAAAAAAATTTACACAAAAGTAAAGAATATAGTAGAAAAAAGTTAAAGAAAAATATTTTTAATAACAATTAAATATAAAAATGATTTTTTTCCTTTCTGTTCAAGAAAAAGAAAAGAAAAAAAAGAGAAAGAAGAGAAAAAGAAAAAAAAAGGAAATCATTTGAAAATTTGGTAAAGTGAATATACATAGTAGACTAAAATAAAATGATGGAAGTAAAATAGAATTTGAAAAGTTTACATAAAAGTCAAAAATATAGTAAAAAAATTGAAGAAAAATATTTTTAATAGAAATTTAAGGTAAAAATGAAGTTTTTCTCTTTCTGCATTCAAGAAAAAAAGAAACGAAAAAGAGAAAAAAGAAAAAGAAAAAGGAGATCATTTGAAAATTTGAAAAAGTGAATACACTGTAGTAGACTAGGATAAAATGATAGAAGTAAAATATAATTTGAAACAATTTACACAAAAGTAAAAAATATAGTAAAAAAATTAAAGAAAAATATTTTTAATAAAAATTGAAAATAAAAATTAATTTTTTCTCTTTCTGTATTCAAGAAAAAGAAAAGAAGTGAAAAAGAAAAGAAAAAAAAGAAAATTGAATAGATGGACCCTCTAACAGATTGAAATAGGACTGAAGTTACTTCCTTTTCCTCTAGAAGTCAGACTATGAAGCACTTTATAGTCCATAAACTAAATAGGCATTGAGACTTGTGTTCTTGAAGAGTGAGGTTGCCCCAGTTGGGCGGGGCTCAGTGTAACAGCTCTGTTCTACACCAGGTGGCGCTGCTAGCCTACTGGGGTGGAGTGTTGTGGCGTTCGTGGGTGCATATGAACATGCGCAGGAGCAGTGAACATGGCGTTACCCAGCTACCCAGTCTCCAGTATCAGAACTCTGTTCTCCCCGATCAGCAATTGTACACCCATCCTCTGTCTTAAGCTTTCATCCACTCCCCACTTTGTCACTGTCCGTGACCAGGCCCCAGGCAGTACCTCTCTCCCGAGTTTTGTCTGAGATGTGGCTGTTTTCCCCGGCCCCTTACTTCTGAAGGACTGTGGCTTTGACCTATTCCACCCCTCTGTGGGAGGGTCTTACCGAGCAATGGCTGAAGGAGCAATAGCCAAATGTCAGCTGTACCCAGGAACACTTGCTTGACCCTGCTGCTGCTGGTGCCTGGAGACTGAGGCCAGGTGCCAGTCCGCCCCAGAAAAAAATCGTGAGATAGTGTAGCAGCAGCATTTTAGGGATTATGGAAAATCACAACACACATCTGGCACCAGGCTTCACCCTTAATGACCTTGTTCCAGCACCAGTGAAGGTGGCCATTTTCTGGGGTCTGCCGGGACCAGGTGGCTTCAACAGTCTCTACCAAATGTCCTTCCAGCAGTGGAACCGCTTTTCCCTCTGTAGTCTGAAAACCTCCCAGACCCCACTCTGCTCCTGGGGATTTGCCCTTCCCACCAGAGCACCACCAGGTATCGAGCTGCAGAGTTGCAGACTTTGCGCTCCCCTTGTTTACAGTCTTAATGGAATTTAAACCCTCTCCTTTCTCTTTTCTCCTTTTTTAGTTTAGTCCCTGTGGCTGTTTCCAATTTTCCACTTTCTCTCCAGCTGCTTTTGGGGAGGGGTGCTTTTCCTGTATTCTCCCCCCCATCTCCATCCTCTCCCTGCCCTCAAAAGCACCTCCCTTCCCACAGCTTCTTGCTCCCCAAGTTCACCGTTCTGTGCTGCGTATCTGCTGAATTCTGTGGTTCAGGCCGTGCAGATTGTTGTGTTAATCCTCCAATCAGTTTTCTAGGTGTGCAGGATGGTTTAGTCTTGGTCTGGCTGTATTTCATGGATGTGAGACACACAAAAAACTTCCATGCTGTTCCACCATCTTGGCTCTTCCTCCTCTTGAACATTTCTTGTAGTGTGGTCATCAGGTGATAAATTATTTCAGAGTTCCTATGCCCCCTAAAGCTTATTTTTCCTCCTTGTTTTAAGTTATATTTGCTGCTTATAGCATCCTAGATATCAGGTTTTTTACTTTTTTTTTTAAGTTTATTTGTTTATTTTGAGAGAGAGAGTGTGAGCGTGTGTGCGAATTTGGAGGAGAGGCAGAGAGAGTGGGTGGGAGAATCCCAAGCAGACTCTGCACAGTCAGCAGGGAGCCAGATGTGGGGCTGAACTCAGGAACCACGAGATTGTGACCTGAGTCAAAATCAAGAGTTGGATGCTTAGCCACTGAACCACCCAGGTGCCCCAGGTTTTTTACATTTTGTTGCTCCATTTTCTCTTCACTTGCATTGCTTCCTACGAGAAATCTGTGATTGTTTTGACATACTTCCTGTTTGTCTTTTTTCTCTGGCTGCTTTTTGGAATTTTTTGTGCCCCTGGTTTTAAGCAATTTGATTACAATGTGCTTTGGTGTAGTTTTCTTCATACTTCTTTGTGCCTGGGATTCTTTAAGCTTCTTGCATCTGTAAGTTTGTACTTTTTAACAAACTAGAAACATTTGTTTCACTATTATTTCCTTAAAAATTTTCTGTCTCCTTTTCTCTCTTCAGTCCTTTGGTTATTCCAAATATATACATATATACATATAACTAAATGTAACTAAAGGTAACTAAATCTAAACAGTTATTTTCCCTCAGCACTTTGAAGATATTCTATTTATTTTGACCTTCATTATTGTTGTTAAGGATCCTACTCTTGATGCTTGGGTGGCTCATTCGGTTGGGTGTCTGACTTTTGATTTTGGCTAGGGTCATGATCACAGCATTGTGGGATTGAGCCCCATGTTGGGCTCTGTGCTGTGCTTGAGGTTCTGTCTCTCCCTCTCTCCATCTCTTCCTCTCTCCATCTCTCTTTATTTCTAGGAAAGAGAAAGAAAGAAAGAAAGAAAGAAAGAAAGAAAGAAAGAAAGAAAGAAAGAAAGAGGGAGGGAGGGAGGGAGGGGGGAAGAATTCTATTGTTGGTACAAGTGTTATTCCCTGGTAAGTAATCTGTCTTGTTTTCCTAACAGTTCTTAAGACATCTCTTTGTCATGAGTGTGTTGTAGTTTCACTGTTGTGCATCTAAATACAGATTACTTTTTATTATTCTGGCTTAGGATCTGCTCTGTATTTGAAGATTCTGCTTTTTTTTAAAATTCAATACTGGAAAGCTCTTAGTTATTATTTCTTTCAACATTAAGTCTCATCATTTTTAGCTGTTCTTTTCTTCTGGAAATCTAATGAAGTCTTTTCTATCTTCCATGACTCAACATATGTTTCATATTTTCTATATTTTTGTCTCCTGTGTAGTATTTTATGTATTTTTTTTTCATATGTCTCTTAGAGACCACAAATTCTTCCTCACTTCTGTCTAATCTACTATTTTGTCTGTTCATGGCATTTTAACGTTTATCAAAATTAAATTTCATTGTTTAAGTTCTATTCAGCTTCTTTAAGTCTCTTTTTATGTTTGGATATCACTTTGAATTTGTATAAACATGTGAAAATAATTATTCTGTAAATATGTTTCGTATATTCTATAAATTTATCTGACTGTTATAATACATCTTTTTGTATGTCTTTTTACTTTCTTTCTTTTGTCATCTTCTACTATGGCTATTTGTCTTGATGTTCTTTTTGTTTTTATAATTTTGGATTGCAAACTCACATTTAACTAACCTATATCTGTGGGTATCATGTGGAATCTGGAATCTTGGGGGAGGGGTTTCTTCCAAAGAGGATTTACTGTCTTGGGATTGCTATGAAGATGGGAATAGTGTATTGCAATTTCTAGATTATAGTTTCTTAGATAACACAAGTTAGATAACACAAATTCAATCCCTAGACCCATGTGAAGGCAGTGTAGTAACACATTCATGGTGGAAATCTTTCTATTGTTCTTGTAAGACATAAGAGTATGACAAGTAATTTCTCATTTTTTTCAAATAATAACTTATTTAAACTTTATCCTGTCTTTATTTAGTGGAGGGTACTCTCAGTTTCTACTTACTTTTCATGGGCCCAGTGTTCTGCTCTCTAAATGGCTCTTAAAACCCTAGCCTCTAGGTTCCTAATACCTCTCTTGACAGTTTTTGGGTTATCTCAATCTTTCCACTCCATATTTGCTGACTTTCAATGTTGATTCCAGAAGTTCTCCTTTATTACTTGTGAGCTTAGTTAAACATTAAAAACTTATTCAAATTTCAGCCCTCATTTTGATGTTTTTAATTATAGATTTTTTTCAGAGTACATAATTAGTAATATTTCCAGAAATAGAAGTCCTAAATAGAACTAAAATCAGATCCTTCTTTAAGTGTATTTCCTACATTAGATCTAGTTTTTCAGCAATCAGTTGTTAGTAACATGAAGATATATAAAAGCATGAAATATACTGACAATGATAAACATATAGTCAAATTCAGACTATTCTAACACTGTTAATGCTGGTATGTAAATCATGTAACTCTAGTATAGAGATGAACAGACAAAAGGATTCAAAGTTACTATAGCTATGATAATATGGTAATGGATACACAATATAAAGAGATGTAACTTGAGACATCAAATACTTAAAATGTTTGGGAAGCAGTAAAAGAGTAGAGGTTTTATGTAAGTAAAGTTAAATCGTCATCAGCTTAAAATAGACTGCTATAAATATGTTTTATATAAACCACATGTAACCACAAAGGGAAAACCTCTAGTAGATACATGAAACATAAAGAGAAAGTAATGAAAGAATAACAATATGGACACTCATCAAATCACAAAGAAAAACTGCAAGAGAGGCAGAAAGGTACAAAGGATCCACAAAACAACTAGAAAACAATAAAAGTACAGTTTTAAGTCTTTACTTTTCAATAATTACTTTAAATGTTAATGGATCAAGTTCTTCAATCTAAAGACAGAGAGTGGCTGAATGGATTAAAAAAACAAAATCCAACTGCATGCTGCCTGTGAGACTCACTTCAGCTTTCAGGATACACATAAGCTGAATGTGATGAGATGGGAAAAGATATTCCACACAAATGGAAACCAAAGGAGGGCAGGGGTGACTATGCTTATATCAGATAAATAGATTTTAAGATAAAAATCTTAATAAGAGACAAAGAAGGTCATTATTTCATGATAAAGGGGTCAGTTCTTAAGAGGATATAACAATTATAAATATGTATGCCCCTAAATATATTAAGCCAATACTAACATATCTGAAATACAGCAATACAATAATTATAAGAGACCTCAATACCCAACTTAGGGTATTGTAATACCCTTAGGAAATTAAAAGGAAACACTGAACCTGAACTACACTGTGGCCTAAATGGACCTTACAGACATATACAGAACATTACATCCAGCAGCAGCATACACATTCTTTTCAAATGTACACGGAGTATTATCCAAGATAGATCACAAGTTAAGGCAAAAACAAGTCTTGTCAAATTTAAGACGTTTGATCATATCAACTATCTTTTCCAACATGGTGGTATGAGACTAGAAATTGATAACAAGAGGAAAATTGGAAAACTCACAAATATCTGGAAATTAAATGCACACTCCAGAACCAATAATATGTAAAAGAATAAATCAAAAGGGAAATAAAAAAGTATATTGAAGCAAGTGAAAATGGAAACACAATGTACCAAGACTCTTAAGGAGCAGCAAAAGAAGTTCCAAAAGGGAAGAGAGAAAACAATAACCGTCGTATTCACTGGTGAAAAGCTGCAAACTTTCCCCTAAGATCAGGAGAAGACAAGAATGCCCACTTTTGCTACTTCTATTTAACATCATACCAGAAGTTCTACCAGGACAATTAAGCAAAGAAAAGAAATAAAACATATCCAAATTGCAGAGGAAGACACAGAACTATCTGTTCACCTAAGACATGATGTTATATATGGAAATTCCTAAGCATACTACCAAGCCCCACCCCCAATACAATTAGGGCTGATAAACAAATTCAGCTAAGTTGCAGAATACAAAATCAAAAGCAATATACAGAAATTAGTTGTATTTCTATACATTAGCAATGAACAACCTGGAAAGGAAATTAAGAAAACAGTTCCATTTACAATAGCATCAAAAAGAATAAGATATTGAGGAATAAATTTAGCCAAGGAGTTGCAAGACGTATACACTGAAAACTAAAACATTGCTGAAAGGAAGTAAAAAAAGATATAAATAAATGGAAAGATTTCTTATATTCATGGATTAGAGACAATATTGATAAAACAGCAATACTCCTCAAAGAGATTTACATATTTAATGCAATCACTATCAAAATCCCAATGGCCTTTCCTGGCAGAAATGGAAAATCCTCTAATTCATGTGGAATTTCAAGAGACCCCAAATAATAAAACCAATATTGAAATATGAGAATAACTGACATTCACAATTTTAAAACTTCCTACAAAGCAGGGGCACCTGGGTGGCTCAGACGGTTAAGAGTCCAACTTCAGCTCAGGTCATGATCTCAGTGTTCATGAGTTTGAGCCTGGCATCAGGGTCTCTGCTGACAGCTCAGAGCCTGGAGCCTACTTCCGATTCTGTGTCTCCCTCTCTGCCCCTCCCCCACTCACCGGGAGCTCTCTCTCTGGCAAAAATAAACAAACATTAAAAAAAAAAAAAAAAAACCTTCCTACAAAGCTTTAATGATCTAAACCATTTGGTTTTGCCCACAGCATAGGCATGCAGATCAATGGAAAATAATTCAGAGTCCACAGATAAAACCATCCTTTTATGGCTCATTAATTTTCAACAAAAGTGCCAAGACAAAATGGGGGTAAGAATAATCTCTCCAACAAGTGAAGAAACTGGATCACCACCTGCAAAAGAATGAAGCTGGATCTTTTTTTTTTTTTTTTAATTAAAAAAAAAATTTTTTTTAACGTTTATTTATTTTTGAGACAGAGAGAGACACAGCATGAACGGGGGAGGGGCAGAGAGAGAGGGAGACAAAGATTCTGAAGCAGGTTCCAGGCTCTGAGCCATCAGCCCAGAGCCCGGCGCGGGGCTCAAACTCACGGACCACGAGATCGTGACCTGAGCTGCAGTCAGATGCTTAACCGACTGAGCCACCCAGGCGCCCCTGAAGCTGGATCTTTATCTGACCCCATATTCAAAAAATAACCCCAAGTTAACCTCCTCCTCCTCCTCAGTGCGTTGTCATCAAAGTCATACATCATCAGTTCATTTAAGTTCTGCGAAATTTGACTAAACCATTCTAAAAGAATTCAAAGTTTATATATTTTTTGAGACTGTATTATAAACTGTATCTCTACCATTTAAAGTTGTATATTGAAGAATAGTTCAGAATAATTTTTTGGCAATATTCTCATGTGCTGTGAAAAGATTAAGTATATTTGTTCCTTTAAGAAATAATGTTATTGAGGCACCTTGGTGGCTCAGTTGGTTGAGTGTCCAACCGTTTATTTCAGCTCAGGTCAGGATCCCAGGGTCATGGGATCAAGCCCCACACTGGGCTCCGTGCTGAGCATGGAGCCTGCTTAATATTCTCTCTTTCTCCCTTAGCCACTCACACACACACACACACACACACACACACACTTTAAAAACATAAGATACATTTTTAAAAAGATAAAATTTTAAAACAAGGGAAGAATGCTATCAGAAAATTTTTGAGCATCATAAGGTCCATAAAAACAAATAATGCTCTAAAATGATGACATCCAATATCTTATTTGTCATCCAGGAGAGATGGTGTCTACTTAAAACGTGGCCAATCAGTTGAGATGTAAGATGTGGCAAACTGTCTTGGGAGATGTGCTGAGGATATGTACAACTGGCCTGCACACATTCCTGCAATGGTAGGAATGAAAAATGGCACTATTAGTTTGGAAGAGTATTAGTTTTCTAGGGCTGCCTCAATAAAGGACCAGAATCTAAGTGGCTGAAACAACAGAAATGACTGTGTCACAGTTCTGAAGGCTAGAATTCCAAGATCATGGTGTCAGCAGGGTGGGTTCTTTCTGAGAGCTATTCGAGACAGATTTTTCCATGCTATCTTTGTTCAGTTTTGAGGCCCTGGCTAGAGGCAGTTAGTTCCCCCTCTGGAGCACTTGATTAAGTCCCCATCCCAACCACTTCCTTATGAGGGATCCCACTCCAGAGTGCTATCCAACATGCACCTACCCTGATAGCCCCAGGACCCAAACCTAGACCACTAGGGAGAGTCCTTGTTCTCTGGATCCCATGAAATCATTCCAATTAGCCAATGCATGGGAACCCAGGACACCAAGTGAACTCCACTCCATCTGCCATACAAAAGCTTCTCCCTACAGTTCTCACTATTACCAGAACAGAACCTGGTTCATCCTCTGTGTGGCCAAGCATGGCAGCCATCTTTCATTTGGAATTATAGATAGTTTGCCTTTCATCTACCTGAGTGTCATTGTGTTGTGTCCCATCATCAAAAAAAAATCTTTGATCTTATAAAACATTGGCACTGTGGGCAAGATTGCATGGCCACAACTGCTTACTCTTGCATAGCTTCTTGGGGGTCTGCTCTTGCCTTACTAATTTATTCCAAATCACCAGGAGAACAGCTTGGGAAGTGTTGCCTGTTGGTAAGCTTGTGCTTTAACTTGCAGCTTGCTGCTGTGTCTGCTGGTGGTTTCCATGTGTCTCCTTACCCAAATCTTCTTGGTGTTGGAGGATTAAGAAAAAACAAACAGTCCTAAATGGCTAGACTCCACTTCCTGGATACAATTAGTGCAATAGGAGCAATAGGCCACATGGGTCACACTTTCCAGGTCCAACCTTAAGTTGTGTTTTCAGTCTGCTGTAGACTGTGTATTTGTGTCTCCCTCACCCCAATTTTTGTATTGAAGCCTGTTTTTCCAGTGTGATGGCATTTGGAGGTGGAGACTTTGGGAGCTGATTAGGTTATAAGGACATAGCCTTCATGAGTGGGAGGAACGTCCAGAGAAACCGCAGAGAGCTAGCTCATCCTTTCTACCATATGAGGACATAATGAAAAATTGGTCTACGAACTAGCAAGCAGATTCTCAGCAGACACCAAATGTGTTTGGCGTCTTGTTCTTAGACTTCCCAACTCTAGAATTGCAAGAAATAAATTTCTATTGTTTATAAGTCACCCAGTCTATGGTGTTTTGTTGTAGTAGCCTGAAGAGACTAAAATAGGGGCATACACACTCTGATGCAATAAGCAATCAGTTTAAATTAATCAATTAATTAATAAGTAAATAAATTATGTCACAAATTAAGTTAGACAAAACAGGATGTTGTGGCCTTTAATTAAAACAGTTAATATGGCTCAATGTAGGTTAAAATAGGTCCTTTAATGATTGAAACATTCTATAAGACCTAATCAATAATTACGTGATTATTCCCACTGGGCCCCCATTTGACACCTCAATTGCACCTGTTCTAAAACATGCAAAGAATAAATGGTGCCTCAGGGTAGCTTATTGCAACCTTAGTGCCAGTGCTGCATCCATTAAAACCCACATGCCCCAAATACAACATTATTAAAATTAGTAATGACATCTGATACGTTTTACTCAGTGCGTATTTCAGCAGTCTTTGAGTTTGCCGTCATCTCTAAAGGGGCACAATACACCTCTACTGGACTTCCCTTGGATGATCTCAGCAGCCCTGCTGTCACACTCAGGCTTTGCAGGCAGGATTTTAACTGCATCCACCTTTCCCCACAAACACAAGTATGATATTACATTAATAACATTTTCATCCAAGGAGTTTTGTTTAAGATACTCACTAAGGACATACAAGTCCAACAACTTTTAATCCCTTTTGGGTTCTGGAGGCAACAGATTCTCATTTACTAATTTTACTTAATCTCCCTGATGCTGCTAAAAACAAATGACCTTACATTAACACTCATCCCCAATAAAAGGCAACTGTTTAGGGCAACTTATGTACTCAAATACCCCAAATAATCAAGATTAAAACTGACGTAGAGATCAATGGGTCAATTTTAATACAGTTCTTAATTAAAAAAAATATTGTCTAGGTCCATTTTTAAGGCTCTGTCTAGAGGAGTCAGTTCCCCTTCCTGAGCAACTGATTAAATCATTTCCCACACCAATTTCCCTTATCTGGGCTTTCCCAGTTCAGGCCCCAGGACTAAGTACCAGACAACTAGGAACAGGCCCATATACAGTTATGCACAGGAACCTGGAAAAGTATTCAAGTTAGCCTTTCTGGGAGCCCTTCAAACCTAACTCCACCCCACTTGCCATGCATTTGCTGCATTCTACAGCTCTAGCTTGGTGTTACACTGTCTATGAGGGCCCTGTGTGGTCCTCTGTGGCAGTCTTCTCTTTTTTGGAGCTGTAAGTAAGAAAGAGTTCTGCTTCTCATCTATTCAAATGTTTTTTGTGTTGTGTCTCACCATCAAATGAATCTTGAAATCTTCTAGAGCAAGAAGAAAGAATGTGTTCCTTGCTTCTCTCTTAGCTTCTGGTGGTGTGCTGGAAATCTTTGAAGTTCATTGGCTTGTGGAGGGTGTGCCTTGATCTCTGCCTTCATTTCTACATGGCATTCTCCATGTGTGTATGTGTCCAATTTCCCTCTTTTTGTAACGACACCAGTCATTGGATTAGGGTTTAACCTAATCCTGTGGCCTCATCGTAACTAATTAGATCTGCAATGACCCTGATCAAAATAAGGTCACATTTGAGTAAATGAGGGTTAGAATTTCAACAGAACACAATTCAACATAATAGGAAGCCTTCATTAATCCACACATTATCTCTATCCTATCTGTGGCCATCAATTTTAATTTTTTGGTATGTACCCAAGAAAGTAAAGGCCTAAGTAAAGCAAAAGATATGTACAAAACACAAATGTTCACAGAAGCTTTAATTGTATTATTCTTGAAATGGAAAATCCAAGTACACAGCAAAATAGATGAATAAATTATGGCATGGTCAGACCAAAGAACAACTACGTGGCATTATAAAAATAAACCATAGAAAGAATTTCATTTTTATGGAGTTCAAAAACTGGCAAAATGGTGATAGAAGTCAGAGTAGAGTTTCTCTCTCGGGAAGGGATATTGACAGAGAAGGAACAGGAAGGAAACTTCTTGAAGAGTGGAAATGGTCTTACCTTGGTTTTGGAGGTGACTATCTAGGTGCATACACGGAAAAATTCATGAAGCTATCCACTAAAGATTTGTGCATTTTACCATGTGTAATTTATGCTTCCCAAAATGCTACTTTCTAAATGAATTGCTACATAATTCATTTTGTCACTTCAGTACTTTGCAAGAACCAATGAATTATAGGTGTTGGGTTTTTTTCTTTATCACTCAACAAAACTCAGCAACATTTCCCGTTCGTGGCTAGTCCGTGGCTAACCGCTCCAAATGCATACTCAAGGGAGAATGTCAGTTTTGAGGGTACTGATCTCCATCAATATCATGGTGTCTGGTAAGTCTTATGCTGTGACATTTTTTTGCAAAAAGTAAAGATATTTTCAGTAGTGACAAGGAGGCCCTTTAGCCACTCGTAAAATGGTTTGTAATTTGTCCTAGTGGCAGTGATAAATTTGTTTATCATCCAGTAAACCTTCTGATCTACCGTATGTCAATGATGCACTGACTAGTTGTCCGGCTGAGTCCAGAGTAATGTGGAGGCCCCTGAAATGGAGTGAAACTGAACTTGTGTGACTAGATAGATGTAGTGTTTCCTCCAGTGTTTCGGTGTGCACTTTTATTGTCTCTGAATTCTCGTTTTTTGGACCTTATGTTTGTTTGTGTGATTATTGTTTCTCCTTTGATATTTCTAGTATTTCCAGCTCACAGGCTAAGAAAGAAACCCTAACTTTCTATTTGGGATTTTTAAATTTTAAAATAGAGGCAAAAAGTATATGGGGAAAATTTGTTTCAGAAAACAAGGATCAGAGAACATAAGAATATAGTAATGATTATCGATTCAAAGTCTCTGATTTCAACCTCACACCAGAACAAACGGAATGTTATCCCAAAGCATGAACAGTAGAACAAATGAGTGGAGGAGATAAAATTAGAGCAGACTCAGGCAGGTGGAAACAAACTTTTGAATCCGTCCTGTCTTTCCTTCCAATGATCTGAAAGAAGTTCCAAAACATTCTGAGCAACACTGGCTTCCACATTTCCATATATGTCCAGTTAAGTGTGAGGAAAACCAGTTCTTTAGAGAAAGAAAGATGGGAATCTAGGGCCAGGAAAGATGAAAGAAATTGGGAGGGAGGGAGGGAGGAACATTTGGGAAGAACTCAGAAGACAGTGAATAGCAGATTTGACTCATGAAAAATCACTAGAGAAATACTTACATGTGGCAGGAAACAGATGGCAACAAAAAGATGTAATTGAAAAGAGTAATTAAACATGTTCATGTAATTGACTCCATTACATATTTGGAGGGGAAAAACCGCAACATTAAAACATGTATTTGATAAAATTAAACATCCATTTAGTATAAAAAGGTGTTTGTTTGTTTGTTTGTTTGTTTGTTTTTTGCTGTTTGTATTTTAAGACTTAATTTTTTTCAGTGCAATTTTATGTTTACAGCAAAATTGAGAGGAAGGGGCAGAGATTTCCCATATACCTCACCTCCTAACCCCACCCAGGCACAGCTTCTATTTCATTATCAACATCCCCTCCAGAGTGTTACGTTTGTTACAAGTGATGAACCTACCCTGACACATAATCATCACCCCAAGGCCATAGTTTACATAGGGTTCATTTCTCGGTCTTGGGCATTCTATAGGTTTGAACAAAAGTACAATGGCCTGTATCCATTACTATAGTACCATACAGAGTAGTTTAACAGCTCTAAAAGTCCTCTGTGTTCTGTGTATTTATCCTCCCTCCCCTCTAAACCATGGCAACTGCTCATCTTTTTGGAGCCTCCACAGTTTCTGCCTTTTAATGAATATTTTATAGTTGGAATTATATGGTATGTAGCCTTTTCATAGGCTTTTTTCACTTAGTAATAGGTATTTCAGTTTCCTCTTTGTCTTTTCATGGCTTTATAGGTCATTCTTTTTAGCACTGAACAATATTCTGTCGTCTGCATAATTCTAATTTATTAAAGCCATTTACCTACTGAAGGGCATCTTGGTTGTTTCCAAGTGTTGGCAACTAAGAATAAAATTGTTATTAACATCTGTGTGGGGGACTTTGTGGAGACATAATTTTCAACCTAACTGGGTAAATACCAAGGAGTGCTTTTGCTGGATCGTTTTGTAAGAGTGTGTTCAGTTTTTTTTTTTTTTTTTTTTAAATACTTATTTATTTTTGAGACAGAGAGAGACAGAGCATGAACAGGGGAGGGCCAGAGAGAGAGGGAGACACAGAATCTGAAACAGGCTCCAGGCTCTGAGCTGTCAGCAGAGAGCCCGACGTGGGGCTCGAACTCACGGACCGTGAGATCATGACCTGAGCCGAAGTCGGACACTTAACTGACTGAGCCACCCAGGCGCCCCGAGTGTGTTCAGTTTTTTAAGAACTTGTCAAACTGTATTCCAAAGTTGCTGTAGCATTTTGCATTCCCACCAGCAATCAGTGAGTCCATGTTGCTTCCTATACTTGCCAGCATTTTGTATTATTAGTGGTGTAGATTTTGGCCATTCCTTGTGAATTACTGTCACTCATTTCACTTCTATATAAATATACTCTATCCAATTAAACATATATAAATATATTTATATAGTTACATATTAAATATCTATATACTATATACAACATAAATATATATTCAAAGAATATATTATTGCTCTTATTATTTTGAATAAAATGTCTGTTGGATCAATTAAGAAAAAGAAAAAGAAAGCTTTTATTTTACATTCTCTTATTCATTCTCCAATTGTCTTTCTTCATTAATGTAGTTCTGAATTTCTGACTTATATTATTTCCTTCTCCTTGAAGGACTCTTAACATTTCTTACAAGGCAGGTCTACTGGAAGCAACTTCCCCCAATTTTTGTTTGTTTGAGAAAGTCTTTTATTTCCCTTTCACTTTTGAAGGGTAACTTTGTAGGATACAGAATTCTAGGGTAGTGGGTTTTTTTATTAACATTTTTAATATTTTATTTCATTCTCTCTTTGCATGGTTTCTTAGGAGAAGTTGGATATAATTCTCATCTTTATTTTTCTATGAGGTGTTTTATTTCTCTGGAGTTTTCTCAGATTTTTTTTATCTTTGATTTTCTATAGTTTGAATATGATATGCCAGGTCAAGTTTATTTCCCTCAGATTTTTTCTTGTTTTGTATTTTCCCAGCTTCCTGGAACTTTATTTAGTATCTTATAGTAACTTGGAGAAACTCTAAGTCATTGTTTCAAAAATTTCCTCTATTTTTTTTCTCTCATTCTTCTTTCTTTTGATTTTTCTATTACACATGTTTTACACATTTTGGTAGTTGTCCCACAGTCCTTGGATACCTGTTGTGTTTTTTTTTTAATTGTTTATTCTTTTTTTCAGTTTTGGAGGTTTCTATTGATATATTCTCTAGCTTAGAGATTCCTTCCTCAGCCATATCCAGACTATTAATAAGGTCATCAAAGACATTCTTCATTTCTGTTAATGTTTTTGATTTAATTTTGCCAATTTTGCCTCATGTATTTTGAAGCTGTTACTAGGTATAGAGCCATATCTTGTTTCATTGTACCATTGTTTTACTTTATTGTACCTTGAAGGTATCATGGTTTTTACAAGTTGAAGGTATGCCAAACGTGCATTGAGTACATCTATCAGCACCATTTTTCCAACAGCATTTGCTCACTTTGCGTCTCTGTGTCACATTTTGGTAATTCTTGAAATATTTGAAGCTTTGTCAGTACATTATATTTGTTGTGGTGATCTGTGATCAGTGATATTATGTAATTGTTTTGTGGTGTCACTAATCATGTCCATATGAGATGGTGGATGTAAGTGATATGTGTGTGTGTGTGTGTGTGTGTGTGTGTGTGTGTGTTTTGGCTCTTCCCCCATCTCTGTCTCCCTCTCATCAAGCCTCCCTCACACAACAATATTGATAGGTCTCCATAAGACACAACAATATTGATATTAGGCTAATAAATGACCCAATGACCTCTAAGTACTCAAGTGAAAGGAGGAGTTGCATATTTCTCACTTGAAATCAAAAGTTAGAAATGATTCATAAGCTTCGCGAGGAAGGCATGTTGAAAGCTGAGACGGGTCAAAAGCTAGGCCTCTTGTGCCAGCAGTTAGCCAGGTTATGAATGTGAAGGAAAAGTTCCTGAAGGAAATGAAAGTGCTATTCTCATGAACGCACTAATGATAAGGAAGTGAAACAACTTATTGCTGATAAGGAGAAAGTTTCAGTGATCTTGAAAGAAGACCCACACAGCTACAGCATTTCCTGAAGCCAAAGCCTAATGCACAGCAAGGCCCTAACTCTCCTTGATTCTATGGAAACTGAAGGAGGTGAGGAAGCTGTGAAAGAAAAGTTGGAAGCTAGCAGAGGTTGGTTCATGAGGTTTAAAGAAAGAAACTGTCTCCATAACACAAAAGAGCAAGGTGAAGCAGCAGGTGCTGTTGTAGAAGCTGGAGCAAGTTATCCGGAAGATGTAGCTGAGATAATGCATGAAGGTGACTACACTAGGGGCACCTGAGTTGCTCAGTGGGTTAAGCATCCGATGTTGGCTCAGATCATGATCTCATGGTTTGTGAGTTTGAGCCCCATGTCGGGCATGTGCTGACAGCTCAGAGCCCGGAGCCTGCTTCAGATTCTGTGTCTCCCTCTCTGCCCACCCCTGTTTGTGCTCTGTCTCTCAAAAATGAATAAGTGTTAAAAAAAAAGTGACTACACTAGAGAACAGATTTTTAAAGAGACGAAATGGTCTTATATTGTAAGAAGATGTCATGACTTTCTGAAATTCTCCCTTTCTTGTATCCTGTATGTTTGTTTTTTGCTATAGTTTTCCAGTTTTAATAAGCAGTGAATCAATGAGTAAATTGAACTCTTTTGTATTATCCTAATCTGCCTAGCTATTTTTGGAGGAGTGGGGTGTGGGGGAAGCATATATTTCTTGTTTGTGTTTTAATTTTCCTTTTATTTCTTTAAACATCCTCACCACATTTATTTCATGCCCAGTGTTTCATGATTCTACTATCTGAAGTTCTGAATCTTATTCTTCTCTTTAGGAATAACAGATGGCAGCTAATAAAAATAATATTATTTGACTTTATGGTTCCTTGTTTCTTCCTGTGTTTTGTAATTTTGAAATGTCAGCTCAAAATTGTGTGGCTTTGAGTCTGAAAACTGGTTTGAACATAAAAACCTGGTGAAGGATCATGATTTTCCATTATCACAACTAACCCCAGTTCTTACTCACTGCTATGGACTGAATGTGTCCTCCAAAACTCTTATGTCAAAACCCAATCTCCAATGGGATGTCCTTTGGAGGTGGAGCCTTTGGGAGGTAACTTTGTCATGAGGATAGAGCTCTCAGATTAGTACCTTTATAAGAAGAGACCCAAGAGAGCCTGCTTTTTCTCTTTCTCTCTCCCTCTGCCACTCCATGTGAGAATACAGTGAGAAGACAGCTGTCTACAAGCCAGGAAGTGGGCTTTCATTGGACATCATGTCTGCTAGTACTTTGACTTCCAGCTTCTAGAACTGTGAGATAAAGTGTTTGTTATTACGCCATTCTTTGGTATTTTTGTTGCAGGAAGCAAAACTGATGTAAGACACCCATTTATCCTTGATTTATCCTTGATCTGGCCATATAAGGCAAACCATACCATCTTTGGCTGCCCTTCTCTCTTACCCTTAAGAACGTTAAGATTTATCTGGCTTTTGCCACAGATCTTTCAGGTCAGAGCCTCTTGGTTGTCATTCTGGCCTCGCTACTGTTTATGATTATGTACTTTGCCCCTGACTATTAAGTGCTGTCACCTTGTCTTGGTATTGCAGAATCCTATCACCCTCTCTGTGGCCAGCCCCACACTTTCCCACAGATGATGGGAACCTCCCTAGATAGTGTGCATGGATATCAGCAGTCTGGTGATTTGGGAGAAGGCCCACAACCCTGAGCACTTCAGGGAATTTCCCTCGTGTAAATAAAAAGGAGGGTTTCAGAATTCTGTCTGCTTTTGTGGGATGGAGAGAAGACACAGAATCCTAAGACTTCCACCTCAAAAGGAACCTCGGGAATGGAGAAGGTACCTCCTTAGGAAAGGTCTGAGAGACCTCCCAGAATCTCCAGCTGGGCTGACAGGTGAATATCTTTTTCTGAAGAAACCAGGCAGTAAAGATGGCGGGGGTGGGTGGGGGGGTGGGTGGGAGGGGTGGGTGGTGGTGACAGCTCCTTCAAGTGTGAAGACACGAGCAATGCAAACCTTTCAAAACATTCAAGGAAACATGACATCACTAAAAGAACAATATCAAGCCCCAGTGGCTGATCTCAAAGCAATGGAGCTCTGCATGCCTGACAAAGAATTCAAAAATAGTTTACTTAAGGAAGCTCAGGAGAACACAGTTTGACCCCTAAATAGAATCTAGAAAACAATCTATGAGCAAAGGGAGTGTTCAAAAAAAGAGGTAGAAATCATGTAAAGGACACAACGGCAAATTTTATGCAAAGACTACACTGAAAAATTCAATCAAGAGTTCCAACAGCAGAGTCATCAAGCAGAAGAAATAATTAGTGAACACAAAGACATAATTTGAAATCATCCAGTCAGAGATAAAAAACAAACCAGCAGAAAGAATGGAAGTGAGGGAAGAAAGTCTCGGGATGTTATGAAACACCAACAAACCAAGCAATATAGGCATTACTGGAGCCCCAGATAAGCATAAAAGAAAGGAGCAGAAAGCTTATGCAAAGTACTAATGAGAGGCAATCTCCTAAATCTGTGGGGAATGAACATCCAGATCCATGAAGACCACAGAACTTGACTGACTGTAAAGAAATCTGCACTAAGACACATTACAATCAAATAGAAAAGAGAAACTTTTGAAAGCAGCAGAGGAAAAGTGAGTGGTCGTATATAAAGGATGCCCAGATTTCTCAGCACAGACCTTGCAGACCCAGAGAGTGGGATGATACCTTCAAAGTGCTGAAAGAAAAATCCAGCCATGGAAATCCTTCACTTGGAAAACCAGAAATAAAGGTGAGGTAAAGACTTTCCTAGAAAAAACAAGAAGCTGACAGACTTCATCAGTACTAAACCTAGCTTACAAGAAATTCTAAAGGGAGCACTTCAAATTGAAATAAGAGGATGCTGGGCCACTTAGGTGGCTCAGTTGGTTAGGTGTACGACCCTTGCGTTTGTCTCAGGTCATGATCTCTTGGTCGTGGGGTCGAGCCCAGATTGGACTCGTGGTGACAGTGTGGAGCCAGGTTGGGATTCTCTCTCTATTCCTATCACTCTGCACCACCCCAATTGAACTCTCCCAAAAACAAATAAAGTGAAAATAAATAAATAAATAAATGAAATGAAATGAGAGGGTGCTACCCAGCAACATGGTGACATATGTAGAGTAAAACACATTGGTAAAGGCCTATATATAATTAAATTCAGAATAATGTAATCCCATAATGGTGGTGTGTGAATTACTTTTAACACTAGTACACATGCTTAAAAAAACTTCTAAAATAATTATAGCTATAATAATCTGTTAGTGAATACACAAGTTAAAAATATGTAAATTGTGACATCGGTAAAATAAAATGAGGGAGGAGATGTAAAAATATTGAGTATTATATGCAATAAAATTACACTGTAATCAGCTTAAAGTAAGTATAAGGTGTTGTACATATGCCTCATAGTTACCACAAAGAAAAACATTTTGTAGATACAAAAAGATATAGAAAAAGAAATCAAATCATACTGCAAAAAAAAAAAAAAAAAATCATCAAATCACAAAGGAAGCCAGCAAGAGAGGAAGAAAGGAATAACGGAACTTCAAAACAGTCAGAAAACAATGAACACAATAGCAATAGTACGTACTTACTTTCCTATCAGTTGTCTTAATATAAATATAGGGGCACCTGGGTGGCTTAGTTGGTTGAGCATCTGACTTTAGCTCAGGTCATGATATCGTGGTTTGGGAGTTGGAACCCCATATCGGGAGCCTGTTTGGATCCTCTGTCCTCCTCTCTCTGCCCCTCCCCTGCTTGTTCTCTCTCTCTATCTCTATCTTTTTCTTTCAAAAATAAATAAACATTTAAAAAATTAAATGGACTAAATTCTCCAATCACATGTATATAGTGGACAAATGGATAAAAAACCAAGATTCAACAATATGCCACCTACAAGAGACTGACTTTAGCCAAGAATATACGCAGGCTGAAAGTGAATGGATGGAAAAAGGTGTTCCAGGGAAAGAAAAACCAAAAGAAGGTAAGGATAGCTATATTTAATATTAGAGAAAATAGACTTTAAGTCAAAAACTGTAACTAAAGACAGAGATCTTCACTCTCTAAAGGTAAAGAAGTCATTTCATCAAAAGAATTTAACATTTGTAAATATTTATGCATCCAACATCAGAGCACCTAAATATATAGAGCAGATATTAACAGACCTGAAGAAGAAATAGAAAACAATACAGCATTTACAGGGAACTGTAACAACCCACACTGAAAAATGAACAGATGATTCCAAATAAAACCGATAAGGAAACAATGGACTTGAACAACACTGTAGGCCAAATGGCCCAACAGACATGTATAGAACATTCTTTCCAACAATAGCAGAATACATTCTTCTCAAGCACACACAGAATATTCCACAGGATAAATCATAATTTAAAAAAAATTGTTGTGTTTTACTTCATACAGATCTTTTCAGAACCCAGATTTGAAGTAGATTAGGACTAATCTGATTGTCAGAAAAGTCTTTGATTGTCAGAAAGTCTAAGGGAAGGAATGCATGCGGGTCCCAGGAAGGATGGAATTAGAAACTTTAGCTAGTTTCTCTCTCTCTCTCTCTCTCTCTGCTTCTGCTTCATTCTTTCCAGGATAGATGCATTAGTCAGCAGTCCTCAGGGAAACAGAATAATGGCGAGAGAAGGGAGAGACAGGAGAGAGGAAGGGAGGGGAAAGAGAGAGACTTTTTAATGAATTGGTTCACATGATTGTAGAGGCTTGGCAAGTCCAGAATCAGCAGGCTGGGCAAGCGGCTGGACAGCCAGGAAGAGGAGCAGTTTGAGCCTGAAAGCAGACTGCTATAGAACTTCCCTTTCCCAGCAAGTCAGTCTTTTTTTAAATAACACCTTCAACTGTTTGGACAAGGCTTACACACGTTATGGAAGGTAATTTCCTTTACTGAAAGTCTATCTATTTAAATGTTAGAATCTTATCTAAAAAAATACCTTCACAGAAACATCGAGAATTGTGTTTAACTAAATATATCTAGGAACCATGGCCTCACCAAGTAGACACATAAATTTAGTGATCACTGTAAGAAAAGGGGAGGAAAAGAAGAATGGACTATTCTCAATCTAGTTTCAAAATTCTCGTGAAAGTACTCTCACTTGTGCAGCTGGGTGAGGTGCCCACCAGTGTACCGAACAAATTTAATCAGGGGGTGGATCTGGAGAAAACACTATACTCAGTCCCCTTCATGTGAGGTACCCATGATGCAACAATTCACTGTGGTTAGGAGAGTGGAGGCAGGGTTACCCTGGAGAAAATTATTGTCTAGTACAGAGCAAGGTGTCTCATAAATGGGAAATCATTTATGAAGAGCTTATGGCATAATTTTCAAATGTTAACATGGTTTTCAACATAATGACGGAATAACTTTTAGTTCCTGTTTTGTAAATCTTTTTTGTGGAATTTAATTACAAATAACTGATTGTCTATCATAGTGTATGTAAGATGTGGATAAACAGTGCCTTGCACTCCATTTAAGTCTCTAAAATTGGTTTCATTCACTTTTCTCTCAATATTTTCTAGCTTCAACAAACAGTTCACTTATGGACAGACAACAGAGAAGTTTCATACTCCCTGTGGAAGGTAATATGATTTTTAATTTTTTTCTAGAGGTCAGTGCTAAAGGGAAAAGTGTTGAACTTTCTCAGGAACAGAGTTGATGGTCTGGTCACGGGGCTGTCCTGAGCCCGGATGAAGAGTATGATGGTCTGAGTGCTGAGGTGTGAGGGACCCTGAATGACCCCGGGCGTCCTCCCCCCGGGGAAGTGCACATTCCATCTGAGGATTATGGAGCTCTCCCTGTCAGGCACTGTGCTAGGCCATGTGGGGAACACGGGGACAAACAAGAGTAGCTAGAGCCCCACAGCGCCCTGAGGGGCTCATTTCGCGGGGGAGCCCAGATGTCAGCACAGATGGCATTTGACGGAGGAGATGAGCACTCACATCAAGTGTGCTGGGAGTGTAGAGGAGAAGGCGAAGCAGCAAGGCTCTGAGAAGGCTTCACGGCAGGTGCAGCGTGTGAAATGGCTCTTAGGGGAAGAGGAGCGTTTTCGTGGACAAAGAGTGGTCTGTAGGCCACCCCAGTCTGCAGGAACGATGTGAGGAAAGACCCAGATATGCAGCGGTGCTTGGTGTTTTCTCTGTGAAGTGTGGGGGCGACTGAGAGGTGATAAGATGGCAAAGTGAGTCCATCTGCAAAAGAGGGCTTTCAAAGGTAACACAAGGACATGTAAGTGCTGTCTTCGGGCGGGGAGAGGTCTCTGAGGGGTGCTAGATGGAGGGGATCACACCCGTGTCCCAGAATCCTGGACCTGCTGCAAGGTCAGGTGTGAACCGAAGAGGGGAGAGATTTGAGACAGACACAGACATCAGGAGACTTCTGCAGGAATCCAGGTGTGTGGTGATGGGGTCGTAATCTAATATCTGGCAGTGAAGACAGAAAGGAAAAGCCCAAAATCTCATAGGGATTGGTCTGTGTGCAGAAGGGCTGGAGGAGACTGGAGGAGAGTCATAGACACAGGATGCAGAAAAGCTGGAAGGTGACTGCTGGTTCTGGAGCCAATAGGAGAATCCACCCGCTATTCCCCTGTGATGCAGGAGGTGAAATCTCGGTAGCTGATCACAGGGCTGTGAGGAGATTATATTTGTTAGACAGGTGCCAACCCCACTGAGTTTGGGGGAGTGACTGGTCACTGGTAAATTATCGCAACAGGTGTGAATAGAGAAAGAGAAGGATTAAGAAAGGGTGAGTAACAGGAATCACAGAAGTCCCATCACAGGTGAAGGGGGATTGCTGGAGGGTCCTAGAGCAGAGGAAGGTGAAAGAACAGAGATTGTCCATGGTGCTTGGGATCCTCACCCTGGGAGCCACTTCTCTGGAGACGGTGCCCCTGTTAAAAATGCATATGATTATTTGATTAGCTAGTAATTTCCTTTTAAAGAAGAGACTCAGATCTTGAGAATAAACAGCAGGCAAAATATTAAAACCTTAGACTGTTCACAAGCAGAAGTGCAAACCCCTGAGAACACAAAAAATTCACAACGTGTTCTTCACCACCCTCTTCCCTATTTGATTTCATCTTCAGTATCTTGTTTTTGGGCACATGGATGTTCACCCACACCCCCTCTAGCTGTTCTCTAAGCAGCTAACTTTTTGCTTGTCTCCAACCTTGGCCAAGGCTCATTTTCACTGTGTACACGGGGTGCCACTTGTAGTGGTGAATGGATCATGGATTTCACTGCCCTCTCAGATCTGTTTTAAAATCTGCCCACCACCCCCCATTGAGGTACATGGGTGGCTCAGTCAGTTAAGCATCTGACTCTTGATTTAGGCTCAGGTCATGATTTTATGGTCATGAGTCAAGCCCCATCTGGGTTCCATGCTGGGCTGGGTGTGGAGCCTACTTAAGTTTCTCTCCCTCTCTTTCCCTCAGCCACTCTCTCAAAAATAAATAATAAGTAAATAAGTAAATAAATAAATAAGTAAATAAATAAATAAATAAATAAAATATGTAAGTAAGTAAATATCCTCTCTTGCTTCCTGTAGTTATGGGATCTTGATGGTCTGTGAAATGCGAGGGCATGAGTCCATCATCACAGAAGAGGCAGGATACACCAAAAAAGGAGAGGAGGGATCTCAAATGAGAGTTTAGCACCCACAAGCTCCATGCACAAAACAATTTTGCCCCATCACGCTAGTTCTGCTCAATGTAAAGGGATGAGCTCCTTGCCAGTCAGCTGGGTTACAGGTGCATGGACCTTGACTTCCTTAATCCTCTCTCAGCAAACCCCTCCCAGTCAGGGACCCATTATGTTGTATGTCGCAGAGCTTAATTTTGACTTTAAAGTTGGACAAAAGGAGTGAATTTATGAAATTCTTGTAATTTGAATATAGAGACGCAATCTGTGTGCAGAGTTCACAGTTGAACTGTTTGGCAGTGTACGTGTGACTCAATAGGAAGGAAGGAAGAAAGATCTGTTGATTTTACTGATTGTGATTCTCCAAATAAAATATTAGCTTTAAAAATGTCCAGATTGGTCAACATGAATGCCATCTTATGTTTTTAATGATTATGTTTGCCCAAATTGCCACTCTTAGGGGTAAGCATTTAGTTCTGATATTACTGATTTATTCTCTCTCATTAATACTTAGGAGGAGAGGGGTGGGTGGGTGGCTCACTTGGTTAAGCATCTGACTTCAGCTCAGGTCATGATTTTGCGGTTCGTGAGTTCAAGCCCTGCATCAGGCTCTGTGCTGACAGCTCAGAGCTTGTAGTCTGCTTCAGATTTTCTCTCTGTCCCTCCCCCCACTCACACTCTCTCTCAAAAATAAATGAACATTAAACAAATTTTTTAAAAAATTCTAGGTGGAGAAAACCAAATAATCAGTTTTTCTAGTTTCTATCCTAGTAAGCATGAGTTACAAGATAAATCTAGTAGTCTCTATGACAAAAAGATTAGATTTAGATGATTTTGTCCGTTAATTCATATTGTGTTTTCTTGTTTGTTTCTTACATATCAAAGCCTGTGAATCAATGTACAAATGCTTAAAATATTACACTGAAAATAGGTATAGCTTATCTAAGACCACAGTATAAAGGAGAAAATGGGTTCATCTTTGGATTTGTTTTAATGTGTTGTATGCGTTTTGCACATGTTTAATTTTTTATGTAAGCCTAATATTTTTGGAATAAGGTTACCAGCAAAGTCATGTTCTAATATACTTTAAATATTATGTCATAGAAAATTTAACATGGATTTCTTTTTCAACTTTTTCTTCATCATTCGCTTTGTGCATGTGTTCAGCTAACACTTCCCTGTCTGAACCTGTGGATACAAAGGCTGTGCTCTCTTGCCCTCCGATCACCCAGAAAGCTGTGCTGGTAACAATAAGATGGGAAATAATCCTCAGAGACAAGCCTTCCTGCACCAGAGCCTACAGGAGAGATACAAATGAGACCAGGGCCATAAACTGTAGTGACAAGACAATATCCTGGGACTCCAGACCTGATCGGAATCCCGCCCTTCAGATCAATCCAGTGGCCATCACTCATGATGGATATTACAGGTGTGAAGTGGTCACAACTCATGGGCATTTCTATCATGGATATCACCTGACAGTATTAGGTAAGGAGCATCGTATATTGTGGGATGTCAGATAACCAGATTTGGACTGAAACAGATGTCTCTCTCTATTCCATATCCGTGTGTTAAGACTGAAGCATTTTCCCCTGCATCTCTGCAGTGCCCCCCGACGTGACCCTGTTTCAACTTGAGAATGGAACTATCGTGTGTAGGGCAGCTGCAGGGAAGCCAGCGGCGCAGATCTCCTGGACCCCAGGGGGAGATTGTCACACTGTGGAAGAGCCACTGGGCAATGACACAGTGACCGTCCAGAGTTTGTGCCGCTGGGAGGACCACCGGGTATCTAAGGTGTCCTGCTCTGTGTCCCATCTGACTGGCAACAGGAGTCTGTCCATTGAGAGGAATTCAGGTTAGTAATTCCAGCTTTTGTATGATGATTTCATTCCTTCAGAAAAGCTATGGAAGAATGAAAAAGGAGTGTATGGTCAATTTCACTCAAGGATAATCTCTCCAGCCCCTCTTTTATGTCCTTCTTCTCCACCATTCAGAATTATGTCCAGAAGACTAATGCAGAAGTTTGTTTTAAGAAGCCATATTTTAAATGATGTTTACTTTTCAATAATTATACTAAAAATAATTTAATAATTTAAATTATTAAATGTAATTATTTCTGTTCTGTGCAAGTAGTAACTTGCCTTGAGTAGTGAATGTACTATTAAAATAATACTTATGGTTTTAGGAGAAGGATAAAGTGTATTTTTAAGTGAATATTTATGCTTTTTAAGAAGGATCCAGTCACTCATAAGTTTTCTTCACAATTTTTTTTGGTAGGATTTTATTTTCCAGGTTCTTCTATAATTTCTTAGCTATAGTATAATAACCTCAATGATCAATTTCAAGTTTACTCTAGGTACTTCTTAATTGTCACTAAACTCACTGACAAAATTAGGAAACTCCTCTTAATGCTATTTTCACATGGTCAAATGTATAGATAATCCATCTGTTCCTTTTTTTTTTTTTTGGAAAACATCCCTTCTTGAGTTTTTACACACTCTTGTTCCAATCTGGCCTGCTGGGTCACTAGACCTGCTGCACAGATATTGTCCTGGACACTTTCCTTCCCTCGGTTCGTCCTCTGCTTGATTCCATGTCTGTTTAATTGAGTTTCTTCTGCCTTCCTGACATTTGCTAGTTTTAATGTCTTTGTTTTAGGTATGAAGCTTTTCTTTACTCTGGTAATCCTTGGTTCTCCAATCATTTCAGAGTGAGCATTCAAAACTGAGCTGATTGGAAGCTATGCTGTCTGTGGGTGGTCCTGCCAACCAGTTGGCATCAATAGGCAGAAAGAGGGAAAATGAACTTCTCTTTTCTAATGACGGATTCTTTAATTACCTGAAGGTCTTATCTCCGAGTCTGTTCAGGTTCTGCAGAAAATAAGTCTCCAGTCTATTGTCTTAGTGGTATAAGGCTGACTGTTAGTGTTATGGGAGCAGGGAAATAGAGGGAAGTTGTGTGCGTGTGTGTGTGTGTGTGTATGTGTGTGTGTGAGAGAGAGAGAGAGAGACAGAGACAGAGACACACAGAGAGAGAGAGAGACTGTTCAGAACTCAGCCTTTTCTTTAGCATCTCTCTTTAGTCTGGCACTTCATCTCCACCCTCCACTGTCTGGATCCTTGACTCTGGATTCTCTCTAGTTCACTTTTTCTGGGTCACACTTCCTGTTTCCTGCTGTTTGCGGAAGGCGCACAGGGTGTGAGTGGACTGGGCAGCCTACCTCTTCTCAATACAGACCTTCAAAGAAGCTTCCAACTGTTAGCTCACACTTCACCTCCCACGTACCCCTTCTTATACATTTAGCCCTTCCTGTTCTGGAGTCTTCTAGATGTTCTGTGGGCACTAAGATCCTTCTGTTATTCCACCCTAAAGGACTTGCCTTCTTCTGTTCATGTTTCACCTTAAAACAAGTTGAAATATCTCATCTGCTTGTCTTCCGCCATGTTCTCTTTGTCTTGGCGAGTCTATACTTAAAAAAATTACCTACTGATATTTTAGTCAGTTTTAAGAAGGAAGAAGAGAAGAACCCATGTCTTTAAACCACCACTTTCCAATATCCATTCGTAAAGTGATTTAAAAAAGGATTTTAGCAGTATTTCCCGAGAAGAGTAACTGTGCCCTGGTTGTGTATGAAATTCGACCACCTGGTGATACCATATGCTGTCCTACCTATAGAACCTCAGGGTTGAAGGACTGTCTGGTCCACTTCCAGCCAGTGCAGGGTCTCCTTCCTGTCTCACTTGGAGGGCAAATCTTCAGCCTCTGAGGTTACACTTCTAATGAAAGGTGGTGCGTTAGTTTTCAAGAGGGGGTTTCAAAATGGTGTTGTTGATTTTAACTGCAAAGAGATGTTTATTTTCAAATAAAATACAGAGAAATGCAATGTGTCAAAACAAACTGTTGAAGGAAGGCAGAGGGACTGGACGGCAGGCTGCTTAGTCTCCACTGACCTCCCTCTGCTGGGGGACCCATTCAGGGAACAGCAGGAGCCAGGTCTTAAAATCACTGCCTCTCAGAGCTGGCAATTCCTTTGGTGACTTCTTCTGTTGTCAGACTGAGTTTTATATGGCTGACAGCATTTAATACATGATGGAAATTTGCCTCCATGCATTCAGTCAGTTTCAAGGCCCTGGAAGAACAGTGACCTCAGAACTAGGTTATTTTTCCAACTACCTCCATTACAACTCCCCATTTATTTCTAAATTGTGGAGATGAGAAACATCCTGCTATTACTATTACCAAGAAATCTACTTTCCATATCTGTCCTATATGAATTCACCAGTCATGAATCCTTAAAGCCGCAAAATCCTGACTTAGGATGACGTCTTGCCAGAAACCTTAGGATCAGAACAGATAAAGCAACTTTATTATAACCATTATTTGGACTCTTAATGGCTCAGAAATGTTTACAATAAAATCACAGAAGTGAATTTCATGAACTATGAGACATCCTTGAAACAGTATATATGTACATATATATGTGTATATCTGTATACACATATATATTATACTTTTATGTATATATATATATATTTATTTTCAGTAAACTTTAGTTTTTAGTGCAGTATTAGGTTCATAGCAAAATTGAGTGGAAATCACAGAGTTCCCAAATAACCTCTGCCCCACTACATTCACACCCTCCTCCCCTGCCTCCATCACTTATGCCACCCGGGTACATTTGGAATAGTTGATGAGCCAACGTTAACACAACATTATCACTCAAAGTACATAGTTTAATTAAGGGTCACCCTAGGTGTACCTTCTGTGAGTTTTAGGAACTATGCAGATGGCAGGGATCCCCCATTGTAGTTTCACACAGAGTAGTTTCATTGTCCTAAAAGTCCTCCAGGCTTCACCTATTCCTTCCTCCCTTCACCCTAACCTCTAACAACCCCTGATCTTTTCACTGTCTCCATAGTTTTGCCTTTTCCAGAATGTCACATACATGGAATCATACAGAACGTAGCATTCTCAGAGTGGCTTCTTTCACTTAGTAAGATGCATTTAATTTCTTCTGTGTCTTTTCATGTCTTGGCAGCTCATTTCTTGGTAGTGCTAAATAATATTCCCTTGTCTGGATGCACCACAGTTAAACCATGTATTTTTTTGTGTCTATATTTACAGGAGACAAGTTACCACAAAAATTTGTTGTATGTATCACCTTCTTTATTTTGATTACTTTGGTCATTGTGGGATCCATTTGCCTTTTGAAAATCGATGTCTGCAGGTATTGACTAATGTTTTTTCTTCCACAGCTTTATTAAGCCAGAAGGGGTCAGAAATAGGGAACTGACAGGTGAAATTAATATGCTAACATCAACTTCCCATAGTCAAAAAGCATGTCCTAAATGTGTTAGATTTGGACTACTCTAAATGACAGGAGGGATTTTGCTTGGTCACTTAGGCATGCAAGCACAGTGATTTAGTCCATTTAAGACAGGATCTTGGGAGAGATAGTGTATACTAAATTTCTAAACCAGTAAATAGTAATTCATTTTATGTCACATATTTTCCATATATTAGGCTTCTGTTTCATAATTCCACTTCCTTTTCCAAAATCTGGAATTAACTTGTCTACATGTATTAACCAAAAGCATCATTCTTATTTCTGGTAGTTCAGGTCTGATTTTATGTATTCTATCAAATATGAATCACACTTGTCAATAGTATATTGTTTTGTTTTCCCATTTTTAAGTAAATAATGATGTTTCCTTCATTCACTCCAGCTTATTTTTATATTTTGCAGAGAATACTAATTAAAAAAACAGAAGTTACTTCAGTTGTTGAGGAGGTAAGATAACATTAAAAAGAATATTTGCAAACTTTTAAGCCATAAAGTCAAAATATAGCTACATAATTTTTAATTTGCATTATATTAGTATTTTAATTGGAAAGTAAAAATTCTAATTTTATAATGCTCATAGTCAGGCATACTTATTTTGTTAATTATCTACCATGTACTATTTATATGTACCCTAAACCATATTTTCATTTCAAGAACTGTATGTTACAAAACACAGAATGTTTGCCTCATTTATACTATAATCTTTGGAGAAAATGATTTGGTTTTTCCTTCCCTATGAAACCATCTCTAATCCTTGACTTCCCTTTCTCAATACTATCATCATTTTCCTCTTACCTGGGCTTAAATCTTATCCTGCTCCAAATCTCATAACTAGTAGCTTACCAAGTCTTTGACCCTCTCCTTTGAAATACCTTTCATATTACTTCATTTCTTCTCCATTTCCACTTTCACACAATCTTTTTCGTTTGACACTGAGACCTACATAATCAACAATTTTTTTGATAAAATAATAGAAAAGAGTCTTTCTCTTATGTCCATGTAAGCCTAGAGATGCAAATACAAGCACTATTGGTAGAAACTAAAGCTGTGGACACCAGTTAGGAAAACGTAGGAAATTAGTGACTTCTGGCTTTTGTGAATGGATTTTTGACTTTGAGTTCTTTCTTAGGATGAAATGCAATCCTATGGCAGCTACACAGAGAAGAGCAATCTATGACACTGTGAGCAGAGTGAGGAGGTCTCAGGTGTTACAAAACGAAGTTGATGGGCTGTGTCTCCATACTTCATAAGTTACTTGAATCTAGCACCAGAACAAATGAATAAAGAAACAGTAAAGCTACTCTTTTGATTTTCTTAGAATTCTAGAATGCAAAATATAATCAGTCTTTGAGATCTTTTAAAACAACACAGGCAGAGCTATTGCGTTCATTTGAATGGTTACAAAAATTCCATTTTATGGTTATGTGAAAATTTAGTTAACCATAGACCTAATTATGGACATTTAGATGATTTAAATTTTGTTTGTTTTGCTATTATAAACAATACCACATAGATATATCTCTTTGCATTTGCTTGAGTATATTTGTACAATAATTCCCTTGGGAGGAATTAGAAATTCCTTGAGGGGAATTGTGCATTTTCATTATTGACTGATGTGTCAAGTTGTATCAATTTACATTCCTTTCAACTGTATTTGATTCTGTCTTTTTCTATACCATTACTTTTATATCTGCAAGATTGCCACTTTTTGTTTTTAATCAACCAGTTAATAAATATGATGTCAGAGTATAATAAGAATCACACTATTTAACAAAACCGGATTTATGTTTTTGTCATTTTTGTGGGAAAGAGCAGGAATGAGAGAGGGAACACATGTGAGCAATTCGTATTCTGAATGCATTCTATTGCTATAGAGATATTGGTAACTAATACCTAACATTTTTACAGATGTGATAAATTGAAAATGTGTATTTTTATGGTGTACATTTTATTGTGAGGTATTGAGCAAGTAACAGATTTTCATTGACTAAATAAGCAGCTAAATATGCATTATGAAGAATTTGGGTATCCATAAAATATGGTGCATGTGATAAGAGGATAGCTAATGGATGACATGACCTTGCCCTATTATTTAGGTGGAATACAGTATTAATCATGTGTACATTGTTTATAATATTTTCAAAAAATTTTTAATTTTGAAAATTTATGAAAAAAACAGTCTGCTTCTCCATGGCAGGAAAAACATTAAACATTTTCACCATGGTAGGGGCTCCTGGTTGGTTCCGTCAATTAAGCATCCAACTCTTGACTTTTGCTCAGATCATGATCTCACGATTTGTGGGATCAAGCCTCATGCACTGTCACTGCAGATCCTGCTTGGGATTCTCTCTCCCCCTCCCTCTGTCCTTCCCCCTACATGTGTACCTACACTCTCTCTTTCTCTTTCTCTCTCAGAATAAATGGATAAACTTTTTTCATCATGGTAGAAATTAAAACGAAATCCATTCATTTTTCAGTTATGCCATTTGAAACACTTAAGACAGTTCTTCTGTCACTGTTCTTCTCCCTCCAGCCATTTTGGCTACACTAGGCTTTATCTTTAAAATATTTTTCATTCATTTTGAAGGTAAAACTAATGTAATGACATTTGGCACATGATTTTCACCAAACCATTTTGACACCATTTGCTAAAACAAAAAAACAATCCATTAAGTTTCTCCACATAAGTTTATCGAGTAATGCACACAACAGACACCATAACCCTGTCCTTGACATTCTTAATTCTCCATCCATCCTTGCTTGGGAGGAGACTCACAGTTAAATGGGTTCAAAACAAAGCAAAGCAAAATTGTATTTACATCTTAACTTGCTAATGTCAAAACAGCCATGTAAATGACACTTAAAAGACTTCAAGATAATTTATAAGTGCTAAATTATGTGGCACAGGAAATAAATGTATTAAAATCTTCCACTACAGGGGTGCTAAATGTGATTGAACATCAGAATCACATGAGGAAATGAATACAAAATTATATAGATCACCCAAATGCAGTTTAGATCTGCTGAATCAGAAAAACATGGAAACTGAAACAGGCTCTCCAGGAAGCAGAGGCTGAGATGGAGTTAGGAGCAGTAAAGGTTAATTGGGAGAGAGGGCTTATACCTGTGAAAGATGAAAGGGGCAGGAAGTAGGAGAGGGGAGGCAAAGATTTCAGCCCCTGCTGCTGATCTGAATCAAACCTGTGAAAGGAAAAGGAGAGGGAGCAGGATACAAGGGCCTCAGATCACATACAGAACTGCCAAATTCTTTGCCAAACCCATTTGAAGCCCTGGAGCAAAGATGACTTGTATGAAGTATCTTAAAAGAGCAGGAATGGCCAAACCCTAACGTGCCTTCATGCATAGTCATTGTCTGGGAAGAATATGGCCTCAACTCAAAAGTTGAAATGGAGGAGCGCCTGGGTGGCTCAGTCAGTTGAGCATCGGACTTCAGATCAGGTCATCATCTCGTGGTTCAGGAGTTCCAGACCTGCATCAGGCTCTGTGCTGATGGCTCAGAGGCTGGGGCCTGCTTTGGATTCTATGTCTCCCTCTCTATCTGACCCTCTCCCCCACTCATACTCTGTCTCTCTCTTTCTCAAAAATACATTAAAACATTAAAAAAAAAAAAAGCTGAAATGGATCCTGAAGCCATTAACTGCTGGAGACCATCAGCACATTGCATTCCTTGTGTTTGAATGGTGAGTTCTCTATTGATGGGAAATGTGAACCACTTACCTCCCTGGCTGCCCAGTCCATCTTTTCCAGCTTTCACTGGTTAGTATTTGCCTGGTATGCCATCGACTCTGTTTCTTCAACTTCTCTGTGACATTTTATTTTAGGTGTACCTGTTACAAAGAGCTACAGCTTTTTAATAAAGCAGATATGGCTGCTTTTTATTAACTCTTTGAAAATTTTAACTTTTAAGACAAGAATTTAAACCATACACATTTGTTGTAGTTACTTACAAATTTGGTCATATTTCTACAATCTTATATGTCTTATTTAGTATGTTTTTTCCCCCTGCCTTATTTTATTTTTTTCTCTTACTCTGCCTTGCTGGATTGGCTAATATTTTTCCTCTTTTCTTTCTTTTCCCTTTGTAGTTTAAAAGATAGCCATTGTAATCTACATCTATCAGTGGTTATGCTTTATTTCCAAACACCTAAAGACAGCTTTGTTTTTTTAAAAATTTTTATTAATGTTTATTTATTTATTTTTGAGAGAGAGAAAGACAGAGCACGAGCAGGGGAGGAGCAGAGAGAGAGGGAGACACAGAATCCAAAACAGGCTCCAGGCTCTGAGCTGTCAGCACAGAGCCCGACACGGGGCTTGAACTCACAAACCATGAGATCATGACCTAAGCCGAAGCCGGATGCTCAACCGACTGAGCCACCCAGGCACCCCAAGACAGTTTTATTGTAGTTTAATTGATATAACTATTTGTTACATTTTGCGCATATTTCAAGGGTACAATTTGTTACATTTTGACATAGTTTTACATTTGTGAGCCATCAGCACAGTCAAGATAATGAACTTGGGGCACCTGCATGGCTCAGTGGGCTGAGCATCCAACTTTGGCTCAGGTCATGATCTCACGGTTGGTGGGTTCGAGCCCCGTGTCTGGCTCTGTGATGACAGCTTAGAGCCTGGAGCCTTCGGATTCTGTGTCCCTCTCTCTCTCTCTGCCCCTCCCTGATCGCATTCTGTCTCTCTTTCAACAATAAATGAATATAAATAAATAAATAATTGTTTAAAAAGATAATTAACTTATCCATCACCCCCACATTTTCTTGTTTTTCTTTGTAATCCTACCCTCAAACTCTTGTTCTCCTTCAAGGAGCCACTGATCTGCTTTCTGTCATTATATATCAATTTACATTTCCTAGATTTTTATATAAATGTGATCATACAATATGTACTCCTTTTTGGGGAGGGGGGGAATCTAGTTTCCTTTCCTGAACATAATGATTTAATATAAGGTCACACATTAAAGTTCATTATTTTTATTGCTAAATAGTATTTCATTTTGTGAATATACCACAGTTTGTTTATCCATTTACCTATTGATGGACACCTGGGTTGTTTCCAGTTTTAGGCTATTGCAAATAAAGCTGCAAACATTCCTATGCAAGTATTTTTGTGGACATGTGCTTCTATTTTCCTCAGTAAAAAGCTGTCAAAGGTTTAGCTGTATAATACAGCATGTGGATTTTTAACTTAAAGTAATTTTGCCAAACTTTTTGCTAAGTGGTCATACTATTTTACTTTCCTCTCACCAATGTCCACATTTCCAGTTTTTCCCTATTTTTAGCAATTCATGGTATGGTCAGTATATTCTTTTTTTAAGTTTATGGGAGGGCAGAGAGAGAGGGAGAGAGAATCCCAAGCAGGCTCTGCACTGCCAGCATGGAGCCCAGAATAGGGCTCAAATTCACAAACAGTGAGATCAAGACCTGAGCTAAAAATCAAGAGTCAGATGCTTAACCAACTGAGCCATTCAGCACCCAGGTATGATCAGATTTTTTAGACATCACAGTAGATGTGTATTTCTCTCTAATGGTTTTATAAAAGTTTTATTATCAAAGTTATCAAAGACATACAATGTTATATTAATCTCTCATTATGGTTTTAATGTATATCTCTCTAAGACTAATGATGACTGTCTTATCATAAATTTATTTATCACTCATATATTTTCTTTGGTAAGTGCTGAAATGCTTTTCTCATTTAAAAAAATTCAGTAGTTTGTTTCTTCATTCTTTATTCAGAATTCTTTCTATTTTCTGAATACAAGTCCTTTCATTCTCTTTACAACATTCACTGTCTTTTGAAAAGATGGTTTTTGGTAGTTGTTGTTTGTTGTTTGTTTGTTTTTAAGAGAGGACTTTTTTTATTTGATGAATAATTTATCGACTTATTCCTTTACTTGACTATGCTTTTGGTTGCATCTAGGAATTTTTTCCTTTTATTATTTTTTAATATTTATTTATTTTTGAGAGTGAGAGAGAAAGAGCATGAGTGGGGAAGGGGCAGAGAGTGTGGGAGACACAGAATCCGGAGCAGGCTCCAGGGTCTGAGCTGTCAGCACAGAGCCTTGAACTCATGGACAGCGAGATCATGACCCGAGCCAAAGTCAGATGCTCAACTGATTGAGCCACCCAGGGGCCCCTAAGAATTTTTTTTTTCTAACACAAAGATTTCCTAGTGTTTTGTTATAGAACATTTCTAGAATTAGGTTATACATTTATATTTATAATCTATTTTGATGGAATTTTGTATCTGGTGGAGATATAGACCTAGGTTCTTTTTTTTTTTTTTTTTTTTTTTTTTGTACACTGATATTCATGTGCATATCCCAAAACCACTAAATTACCCTTTGTCTTTGTTGAAAATCATTTGCACTCATGTGTAAGAGTCTATTTATGGACTCTCTATGCTGTTTATTGAACCTTGTGTCTATTGTTGTGCCAATGTCACACTGTTTGTAGCTTTATAAGTCTTGAAATCAGTTAGCATTAGCTCTACGACTGTTCTTTTGCAAAGTTGCTTTGGCTATCCTAGGTACTTTGCATTTCCATATACATTTTAGACTTTGTCAATTTCTGCAAAGAACACTTTTTGGATTTTAACCGGATTATGTTGAAGTATATATCAGTTTGAGGAGAATTAATATCTTAGCGATAATGAGTCTTCCAATCCATGAGCGTCGTAGATCTCTCATTTATTTAGGCCTACTTTTATTTCTCTCTGCAATATTTTATACATTTCAGTGTATAGCTTTACACATCTTGCTGAGGCTTGTCCCTAAATACTACATTTCATACTTTTGGATGCTACTGTAAAAGATATTGTTATTTTTTATGTTTATTTTTGAGAGAGAGAACATGAGCAGAGGTGGGGCAGGGAGAGAGGGGGGCAGAGGACCTGAAGAGGGTTTCACACTGACAGCAGGGAGCCTGTTACAGGGCTCAAACTCAGGAACCGTGAGATCATGACCTGAGCTGAAGTCAGATGCTCAATGGACTGAGCCACCCAGGCGTGCCAAGGATATTATTTTTCAAATTTCAATTTCTAATTGTTCCTTAATATTATATTAAAATACAACTGAGTTTTGTATATTGACCTTATATATTCTGCAAACTAGATAATTATACTTAGTGGTTTGAATAGTTTTTTTGAAGATTCTATCAGATTTACAATAGAGATGATCATGATGTATGTAAATTAAGACAGCTTCCTTTCTTCCTTTCCAATCTGTATGACTTTTATTTGTTTTCACTTATTGAATAATAACTGTTTATCTACTCATGAAATTTCTGACATCGAAATTTTCACAATAAAATTTCTGACATCAAAATTTTCGACACCGAGCAATTCTCCAATTGTCTGTACACACCAACTGGGTGATGTACGATTTCATTCAATTTTGACACTAATTATCCAGAATTAGCACAGACCCCACAGATACAGGCTCAGTGCCAAAAGACAGCCCTCTACTTCAGATGCCAGTTGCAAGTGGTGGGTCTCCAGGTTACTCACATTACTGTCCAACTTGGCTACAAATTGAGAGCTCCCATGAGACCCCTTCCCCCAGGTTTGATAATTTGCTATAATGGCAATAAACACTGGTTTATTATAAAAAATATTTAAAAAGATACAAAGAAATAGCCAGATGAAGATGTACATAGGTCAGATCTGAAAAGCTCTCAAGCATAGGGGCTCTGTTGTCCCCACAGAGTTTTGGATGCATTCACCAAAGCAGAAGCCTTCTGAATGCTTTTGTTTAGGATTTTCATATAGTTTCCATTACGTAGGCATGATGATTAAATCATTGGCTCTGGAGGTCATGCGATAGGCCTGAAGTTGCCAACCCTTAGAAATGTGGTTGCTTCCCCTGAAACCAGCCACCATCCTGAAGCTATCCAGAGGCATGTCAAGTTCACCTCATTAGTATAAACTCAGGTATGGTTGAAAGGGGCTTGTTATGGAGGCATCTGGGTGGCTCAGTCAGCTAAGCATCCAACTCTTGGTTTCAGCTCACGGTTAGTGAGTTTAAGCCCCAAATTGGGCTCCATGCTAACAGTGCAGAGTCTGCTCAGGATTCTCTCTCTCTCACTCTCTTTCTGCCCCTCCCTTGCTAGCTCTTTCTGTCTCTCTCTTCAAAAATAAATAAATTAATTTAAAAAATTTTTTTAAAGAAAGGGACTTGTTATGAATAACAAAAGGCACTCCTCTCATCTCTATCACTCAGGAAATTACAAGGATTTTAGGAGCTCTGTGCAAGCAATCAAATATATATTTCTTATTATAACCCAAGATCATGCTTACTTATTGCACTGGCTAAACCCTTTAGTGAAAGGCTCATTAGAAGTAATGAAAGTGGACATCCTGGTATTACTTCTAGTCTTAGGGGAAAGCAAGCTGACTTTCACCATGAATACAATGTTGGCTGCTGGGTTCTGTTTGTTTTATAGGTGCTCTTTATTGGGTAGAAGAATGTTTCTTCTATTCCTACTTTCTCAGAGTTTTATTTTATTTTATTTTTTTAAATGTACATCCAAGTTAGTTAGCATATTGTGCAATAATGATTTCAGTAGAATCCAGTGATTCATCACCTACATATAACACCCAGTGCTCATCCCAACAAGTGTCCTCCTTAATGCCCCTTGTCCATTTAGCGCACGACCCCCCCAACCCAAAACCCCTCCAACAACCCTCAGTTTGTTCTCTGTATTTAAGAGTCTCTTATGTTTTGTCCCTCTTCCTGTTTTAATATTATTTTTGCCTCCCTTCCCTTATGTTCATCTGTTTTGTACCTTAAATTCCACATGAGTGAAGTCATATGATATTTGTCTTTCTCTGACTGACTAATTTCGCTTAGCATAATACCCTCTAGTTCCATCCACGCAATTGCAAATGGCAAGATTTCATTCTTTTTGATTGCCGAGTAATACTCCATTGTACATATATACCACATCTTCTTTACCCATTCATCCACCGATGGACATTTGGGCTCTTTCCACACTTTGGCTATTGTCAATAGCGCTGCTATAATCATTGGGGTGCGTGTGCCCCTTTGAAACAGCACTCCTGTATCCTTTGGATAAATACCTAGTAGTGCAATTTCTGGGTCGTAGGTAGTTCTATTTTTAGTTTTTTGAGGAATCTCCACACTGTTTTCCCAAGTGGCTGCACCAGTTTCTATCCTACCATTAGTGCAAAAGTGTTCCTCGTTCTCCGCATCTGATTTGCCATCATCTGTTGTTTCCTGCATTGTTGATTTTAGCCGTTCTGACAGGTGTGAGGTGGTATCTCATTATGGTTTTGCTTTGTATTTCCATGATGATGAGTGATGTTGAGCATTTTTTTATGTGTCTGTTAGCCATCTGGATGCCTTCTGTGGGAAAATGTCTATTCGTGTCTTTTACCCATTTCTTCACTGGATTATTTGGGTTTTGGGTGTTGAGTTTGATAAGTTCTTTATAGATTTTGGATCCTAAGCCTTTATCTGATATGTCATTTGCAAATGTCTTCTCATTCTGTCAGTTGCCTTTAGTTTTTCTGGTTGTTTCCTTTGCTATGCAGAAGCTTTTTTTTATTTTGATGAGGTCCCAATACTTCATTTTTGCTTTTGTTTCCCTTGCCTCCAGAGACATGTTGAGTAAGAAGTTGCTGTGGCCGAGGTCAAAGAGCTTTTTGCCTGCTTTCTCCTTTAGGATTTTGATAGCTTCCTGTCTTATGTTTAGGTATTTCATCCATTTTGAGTTTATTTTTGTGTATGGTGTAAGGAAGTGATCCAGGTTCATGCTTCTGCATGTTGCTGTCCAGTTTTCCTAACACCATTTGCTGAAGAGACTGTCTTTATTCCATTGGATATTCTTTCCTGCTTTGCCAAAGATTAGTTGGTCATACGTTTGTGGGTCCATTTCTGGGTTTCCTATTCTGTTCCATTGATCTAAGTGTCTGTTTTTGTGCCAGTACCATACTGTCTTGATGATTACAGCATTGTAATGCATCTTCTAGCATTAGAAGTTCTAGCTACATGAAAAATGTGTTCTAGCTCTGTGAAAAATGCTGGTGTTATTTTGATAGGGATTGCATTGAATATGTAGATTGCTTTGGGTAGTATCAACATTTTAACAATATTTGTTCTTCCTAACCATGAGCATGGAATGTTTTTCCATTTCTTTGTGTCATTCAATTTCCATCATAAATTTTCTATACTTTTCAGTGTGTAGATATTTTGCCTCCTTGGTTAGGTTCATTCCTAGGTATTTTATGGGTTTTGGTGCAATTGTAAATGGAATCGATTCCTTGATTTCTCTTTCTGCTGCTTTATTATTAGTGTACAGAAATGCAACTGATCTGTGCATTAATTTTATATCCTGAGGCTTTGCTGAATTCATGGATCAATTCTGGCAGTTTTTTGGTGAAATCTTTTGGGCTTTATACCTAGAGTATCATATCATCTGCAAAGAGTGAATTTGACTTCCTCCTTGCCAATTTGGATGCCTTTTATTTCTTTCCATTGTCTAATTGCTGAGGCTAAGACTTCCAACACTATGTTGAATCACAGTGGTGAGAGTGGACATCTTGTTGTGTTCCTGGCCTTAGGGGGTAAGCTTTCAGTTTCTCCCCATTGAGAGTGAGGTATTAGTGGTGGGTCTTTCGTATATGGCTTTTATGATCTTGAGGTATAATCCTTATAACTCTACTTTTTTGAGGGTTTTTTCAAGAAAGGATGCTGTATTTTGTCAAATGCTTTCTCTGCATCTATTGAGAGGATCATATGGTTCTTTCTTTTATTAACATGATGTATCACATTGATTTGTGGATATTGAACCAGCCCTGCATCCCGGGTATAAATCCCACTTGATTGTGGTGAATAATTATTTTAATGTATTCTTGGATCCAGTTGGCTAGTATTTTGTTGAGAATTTTTGTATTCATGTTCATCAGGGTCTCAGAGTTTTAAATAGGAATAGATGTTTGATTTTGTAAAAATATTTTTTGTGCCAATTGAGATGATCAGAATTTTCTTCTTTTTTAGCTTTTGACATGGTAATATTTTTTTCTGAATATTAAATTCAGCTGGCATTCTTGGTTAAAACCCACTTGGACATAATGTATCATCCTTAATATATATTGTTAGATTCTATTTACTACAATTTTCCTTAGAATTTTTGCATCTATGTTCGTGAGAGATACTGATCTGTAGTTCTCTAGTAATATTTTCCCTTGCTTTATGTGGTATCAGGGTCATGCTAGTGGTATTGAATGAGTTGGCACAGGGTTATGGACTGATGTTTGTGTCCTTTCGAAATTCAGTTCAACTCCCAATGTGATGCATCAGGAGGTCAGGGTTTTGAGTGGTAATTAAGTTTAGATGAGATTCTGAGGGTTCCATGATGTGAATAGTGTTCTTATTAAAAAAAAAAAAAAAGGAAGAGAGAGAACTCTCTCTCTATCACTAAGGACACAGTGAAAAGGTAGCTGTCTACAAGTCAGGAAGAGGCAATCTTACCAAGAACCAAATTGGCCAACATCTTGATGTTGGACCTCCCAGCTTCTACAACTGTGAGAAATAAATGTCTCTTGCTTAAGCCATCCAATCTATGGTATTTTGTAATTGTATCCTGAGCTGACTAAGATAGGATGTAATCCCTCTGTTTTCATCATTTTAGAAAAACTTGTGTATAATTGGGAATATTTTTTGAAATGCTTGGTTTAAGGGGGTTGTATGTGCTTAGAATTTTCTTTTGTGAAGTTTTTCATTTCCATTTAGTTCAAAATACTTAATAAACTTTTTTAGATTGCTTCTTGACCTGTGGATTATTTAGGAAAGTGCTATTCAGTTTCCAAATATTTGAGGATTTTCCAGATATATTTCCATAATTGATTTCTAATTTCACCTCTCTGTGGTCAGAGAACATATAGTGTATGAGTTGAGATATTTTAAATGTATTGAGACATGATATGTGACTCTAGTAGAGGACTAACTTCATAAATATTTCATACATACTTGAAAATAGTGCATATTCTGTTGTTTTTGGAGTGCTCAACAAACGTTAATGAGTTCGAGTTGATTGATAGTGTTTAAATCTTCTATGTACTTGTTGATTTTCTGTCAACTTCTATTGTTGAGGAGGTATAGTTTTGAAGGTCAGTTATAAAGGGCAAAAACTTTTAGGAATGTTATGTCTTCTTTATGAACTTACTCTTTTATTATTATGAAATAACGTTCTTTATTTCTTAATCTTCCAACACCAAGAAGATTTGGGTAAGGAGTCACATGGAAACCACCAGCAGACACAGCAACAAGCTGCAAGTTAAAGCACAAGCTTACCAACAGGCAACACTTCCTTCCCAAGCTGTTCTCCTGGTGGTTTGGAATAAATTAGTAAGGCAAGAGCAGACCCCCAAGAAGCTATGTAAGAGTAAGCAGTTGTGGCCATGCAATCTTGCCCAAAGTGCCAATGTTTTATAAGATTGAAAGTTTTTTTTTGATGGTGGGACACAACACAATGACATTCAGATAGATGAGAGGAAAGGCAGACTGTCTGTGACAATTTGAAATGAAAGATGGCTGCCATACTTGGCCACCCGGGGATGAATCAGGTTCAGGGTGACAGTGAGAACCGTATTGAGAAGCTTATGTATGGCAGGTAGAGTTGAATTCCTCACATGGTAGAATTTCATTTATATGGAGTTCAAAAACTGGCAAAGTGGTGATAGAAGTCAGAATTGTGTTTCTCTCTGGGGAAGGGATATTGACAGAGAAGGAACAGGAAGGAAACTTCTTAATAGTGAAATGGTCTTACCTTGGTTTTGTAGGCGATTATCTGAGTGTATACACATGTAAAAATTCATCAAGCTGTCCACTAAAGATTTGTGCATTTTACCAGGTGTAATTTATGCTTCCCAAAATACTACTTTCTAAATGAGTTGCTACAAAATTTATGTTGTCACTTCAGTACTCTGGAAGAACCAATGAATTGTAGGCGTTGTTTTTTTTTTCTTTATCACTCAACAAAACTGAGCAATATTTCCTGTCAGTGGCTCCTCCGTGGCTGACCACTCCAAATGCATACTCTGGGGAGGATATCAGCTTTGAGGGTACTGATCTCTGTCAATACCGTGGTATCTGGTAAGTCTGATGCTGTGACATTTTTAGCAAAAAGTAAAGATATTTATCCACTTTTTTTTGCCTTGTGGCAGTGATAAATTTGTTTATTATCCAGCAAACCTTCTGATCTACCCTATGTCAATAGTGCACTGATTAGTTGTCCAGCTGAGTCCAGGGTAACACAGGGGGCCCTGGAATGGAGTGAAACTAAATTTGTGTGACAGGACAAATCCTCCAGTGTTTTGTTCTGTACCTTTATTGTCTCCTTGAATTCTTATTTTTTGATCCCTATGTTTATTAATGTGTGATTATTGTTGCTCCTTTGATATTTCTAATATTTCTAGCTCACAGGCTAAGAAGGAAACCCTAACTTTCTATTTGGGGTTTTTAAATTTTAAAATAGAGGCAAAAAGTATATGGGGAAATTTTGTTTCAGAAAATGAGCATCAGAGAACATAAGAATATAGTAATCATTATCTATTTGAAGTCAATGATTTCAACTCACATCAGAAGAAATGGAATCTTATCCCAAAGTGTGAACAGGTAGAACAAATGAGGGAAGTAGCTAAAATCAGAGCAGGCTTAAGCAGATGGAAGCAAACTTTTGAATCCACCCTGTCTTTCCTTGCAATTTTCCCAAAGAAGTTCCAAAACATTCTGAGCAACACTGGCTTCCATATTTCCATATATGTCTAGTTAAGGGTGAAGGTAGCCACGCACTGAAGAAAAAGTTCTCAGACACTTAGACTGAGAAGACATACAAGGTTGTCTCTGCCAGCGAGAACAGCAGCAGCAGACTGCACATAGTTTTTATTTAGATAGAAGTATCAAAGAATATCAAAGCAAGGAAAGAGAGCACAAAGGGTCTTTAGACATTAGCCAGACATACATCTGGTGGCTACACGAAGGCATGAAGGGAGTGCTTGTGGTTTCAAGGAATGTCAGGGAGGTACAGCAGGTGTTGTATCTAAAGTATCCTTTAGGGGATCATGGGGCTCTGTCCTCATAGTGCTATCTCATTCGACAGCCTTGAGACCAGAACATAGCTGATGTTTCAGCAATTACCTCATTCACCCTTCAGGACTTACAAATACACTCTCTAAAAATAACTCACCATCTACCCCCTTTTATCTTTTTATTAGCAGGAAAAGGCGTTGTCACAGAAGTGGTGAGCATCTGGGTATTGGTGAAGAATACCTTGGATGACTTGTTACGGGAGCAAAGAGACACCATCATGTTGATAACTGCAACGAGAAACAAGATGATTAGCAATATTATAATAGTGTTAAACCAGGAGTGTAGATTGAACGAGGAGAACCAGTTTTTTGGGTTGATCCAGTTAGAAATATCATTGAGAGGGGTGCCTGGGTGACTTCGGCTCAGGTCATGATCTCATGGTCTGTGAGTTTGAGCCCCGCGTTGGGCTCTGTGCTGACAGTTCAGAGCCTGGAGCCTGCTTCGGATTCTGTGTCTCCCTCTCTCTCTGCCCCTCCCCCACTCATGCTCTGTCTCTCTCTCTCTCTGCCAAAAATAAATGAACATTAAAAAAATTTTTTAAAAAGAGAAATATTATTGAGACTGTTAATTGTGGCATATTGGCTTTTTTCATTGAAGCTCTTGTAACTGTTTTGCAATCTGATTTTTAAGTTTTTAATGGAGATGTTCAAGGGTGAGTCGAATGCCTGATCAAGAGGTCTATGCATTTGATTCCAGGACTCATTGTAGTAAGTGGGAGTGATACAGTAGGTTGTGAAACCTGAGTCACATACAAGTTGTGATTGGGTTCATAATGCCTGTTGATGTTCTCCTAGCTGGACACCTAGGCTGCTAATGCCTGAGGTTGGGCAAGGATTTGCTGATCAGTTCTTACTTGTTTTTCTAAATCTAAAGTAGTATTTTGCATATACTGATTTATTTGGTGTGTGGTCTGTAAGGAGGTGGCTACTGTAGCTGCTGTTGCTGCAAGTGCTGTAATGGGTAAAATAGCCGCCAAGAAAATGCCTAGAAGCCTTTTGGCTTCTCATTCTTTCTTTTAATGCAGGGACAAGCTGTTGCAATGGGGACCCCCTTGCCAGGGCTGATTTAATTAGACTGGCAACCTGAGCTGTGCCTTTCATTTGGCTGTATAGACAAAAGTTGTATGTAAATGTGATATGTTTGTAGTAGAGCAACAGGGGGTTGCCCATGTTTTGTTTCCTATGAAAATAGTGTGTGTCTCACTAAGATTTAGACCTATAGATGCAAGTAAGAAAACATATGGCCTTATGGTACATATAAGAGTAGTATTGATTTTACCGGTATAGGATCAGTTAAATTTGCTGTGTATAAGTGTCACGGGACCATGTCTAAATTTTCTTTGAATAAATGGTAGGCCAACCCTCCAAGAAAAAGTTTTAATAGAGGTATAGGCATTAGTGGAGTATCTAAGTATCAGACTCACAAATCCAGGATTCCGTATGGGTTTAGAGGTATCATAATGGAAAGGAAGAGACCAATTTCAGATATGTCCTTCCCAAGTTTTATTACTTGTTATCACCATCAGTTCATGGGGTCCCCAGTCTTTAAGGATTGTATTGTTCAATAGGGATATTTGGGTAAAATTACGAGAACGGCAGAGGTCCCATGAGAAGCCATCATAGGACCCCATCTCTAGCCAGGGTCTTGTACATACTGGCATTAGAGGTTTTGGTTGTTGTTTTCCCTCAGTTAAGTTTCCTCCTATTCCTATCGTGAGAACAAAATGTTGATATTTGATAGTACTCACCTGAGATTCATCTTCTGGTGTTTTAAGTATGCTGTTCGTATACCATCGTTTGTGAAGAGGGACACAGCGACTTTGGTTAGTATTTTGAGTATTAGGATTATAAAATAAACATAAAGGGATGCCCAAGTGAGAAAAATCCCAATCTATTGGGAGCCTATGGGCTGGATAGTTAGATGAATCATCAGCGTTAATGGGAACCCAGTATCCTATGGTAATAGAGGACTCATTAGATGAGATAGGAATTTCAGGATCTTCCCAAGAGATTAAATCAAACATAGGAGGGCTAAGAAGATGAGCCCAGCAGGTAAAAGTAGAGTGTGGGTGAGTGGAAGCAACAGGTAAAGAATTCAGACACATTAGCAGGAGTATTACTTTAGCTGAGTTGGCAATTAGGCAAGAGATGACGGATAGGAACGTATTTTCAGGGATCACAGGCGTGCCTGTGTTGATTAGAACCTCTTTAGGCTGTGAGGTTAATTTTTTAACATCCCTCAGGAGATGTCTCAGTTGGCTGAATGATCAATTTTCCTCTTCTTTGGATTTGACATCCCGCTGGGAGGGGTCATTGTCATCAGTTGAAGTTTAGTATTGGATTCCTGAGTCCCTCGTGGTTTTATTAACCGAGTAGGTACCCACAAAGGGCCCTGAGGAAAAAAGCACAGCAGCACAACCTCTCTCCCAGGTTAACAATTGTATCGGACCTTTCCAGGTTGGCCCATCTATACCATACTTTGGGGTTTTGGGGAGTTCCTGTTCCATTTGAAAATGAGCATTGCAGAGAGAAAATTTCTCCTAATTGTAAATGATTTAATGGGAATAGGGCTTTCATTAATTTGGACCTAGGGGTGGTATTTTCCCCTTTTTGTTTTAATAAAAATAATTTTAGGAGGCCATTTGCAAGTTTTAGGATGGCTTGATTTTGTGGGTTATAAGGAATTTTAGTGGAATGGTATTTATTTTATTGTAAGAAGAGTTGTAATTGTTGTGAGGTGTAAGCTGGGGTATTATTAGTTTTGATCTTTTTAGGTATATCCATCATTGCAAAACATTTTAATAAACGAGAAATAACATGTGAGGTGTGTTTTTCTCTTTGGGCAGAAGCTCATATATATTTTGAAAAAGTGTCTATAAGACACATGTACCCACTGAGTTTTACCAAAAGATGATATGTGTGTAAAATTCACTTGCCAAAATTGATTGGCTGTCAGGCCCCGAGGACTTACTCCGTGGGGCAAATAGGTAGGAGAGAATTGTTGATATTTTGGGCAGGAACGAATGAAATTTTTTTGTCTGAGAGAGAGGAATAGAAAATTGTTTGGATAGAGAGTGTGTATTTTGGTGATAAAAGGAATGAGAAGTGACATTGTTTAGTTACCTGGTAAGGTTGTTGCGAATTTTTAAGTAAGGTATTAAGCTAAGATTTTTAAGGGGCTTTATTGGCTTTATGTTTTATAAAGTTAACTTCAGTTTTTTAAAATTGTTTGGTTATATTTGAGTTTATGTATATCATTTTTAAATATGACATTTTAGTTAAAGCCTTGGTAAAATAATGAGTATTTTTAATGGTATTTTATTATAAGGAAAACAGATTCTTATTGGATTTATGTAAACAATTGTACTTGTCATGAAAGAACATTTATTGAGAGTTTTTGAATTTTAGAAGGTTTAAGTAAAGAGAAAAGTTAAATGTTTTAATTTGTATATAAATGAATATTTTATTATACTTTTATAATATCATAGATATCTTAAGATAATTTTTTTAATTTGGAAGAGCAAACATTAGAGAACAAGCAATATTTTTAACAAGTTATAAAAATTATAATCTTATTTTATTTATAAATGTTATTAATGTTATTATTTTTGTTTAGTTTAAATGTAGTTTTTTCATTTTGTAAATTTTTATTTATTTGTTTTATGATTTTAAAAATGCCAAATACCTGTATTTGTCTTAAAAGTTTTTTTATAAATTTTTTTGAAGATGAAACATATTTTTTAAGAGTATCAGAACAATAATTATAACTGACAAGAGATTTAAAAATGGACATGGTTAATAATGTGATATGAGAGTTTATTATGATGTAATTGACAAGGAAATTTAGTTATTTTTGTAACATATAACATTTTGATAATCAGAATATTAAGTGATGACTTTGTATTAAAATATCTAAACATTTTACAATTTTATATATATGTTTGAGCAGTCATAGTATTTACCTAAGTAATACCACCTAAGGTTTATTACTATTTGTTTGACAGGGTTTTTTAAGTAACATATTAAATAAAAAGGCCCAATTGTTAAAAAATATTTTATTTACAATTTAAATTTTGGGGAGTTTGTTAAAATTATAGACAGTTATGAAGCATATCCTAAATTATATTATATTATTTATTATATATATAATATTATTATATAAAATTAAATCAAGTTATATTATATTAAAATATATTATATATTATATTAAAATTATTATAAATTTTAATATTTAAAAAATGTTTATTTATTTTTGAGAGAGAGGGAGACAGAATGAGAGTGGGTTAGGGGCAGAGAGAGAGGGAGACACAGAATCCGAAGCAGGCTCCAGGCTCCGAGCTGTCAGCACAGAGCCTGACGTGGGGCTTGAAATCACGAGCTGTGAGATTATGACCTGAGCCGAAGTCAGATGTTCAACCAACTGAGCCACCCAGGCGCCCCTTAAATTATTATAAATTATAATTATTTATTTAATCAAGGTGGCAATAAGAGATTTTAAAGGCAAATATGTAGGTTTATATAGTTATTAGCAAAACCTGGCTTTTTTAACATTGAGAAGTTTTGACTAAGTAATCAAAGACCTGATTGATAAAGACAAAACAAAAAGCTTTGGCTTCTTTCTTTCTTTGTTTTTTTTGGCAGACAGAAGAGACAAAAGACCTATGTTTACAATTTTTTTTTTTCCCTCAAGAGCAGGTCCATAATCTAAGAAAACTGTTTTTTGAATAGAGAGAAAAGTAGAATTTTAATCTTTTATCGGTGTATTTTAACAATCTGTTTATTTTAACCTTACTCTGTCCTAACCACACATAAAATTTTTTTTCAAAGATTTCCCTTTGTGAACCTTTTATAACTTTCCTTTGCATTTAGATTTTGTCCTAAGCCATTTTTTTCCAAACAACCAGTCTCATTTAGGACAAAATTATTATTTTTTTTTTACCTTTAACAAAAATGTATTCCCATTCTTTATATCTTTTTTTAATATATCTCCTACTTTTGTACATACAGAGTTACTTTTTTTATTTTCATCAGTTTTAATTATAGTTAGAATTTTAACTCTTAAAAACTTTAGTCTCCAGTGAAAATTAAGTAGTAATTAACTGTGAACTGTCTGCTATATCAGAATTTTTTAATGTTTATTTATTTTTGGAGAGAGAGAGAAAGAGAGAGTGTGAGCAGGAGAGGGGCAGAGAGAGAGGGAGACACAGAATCCAAAGCAGGCTCCAGGCTTTGAGCTGTCAGCACAGAGCCCAAAGGGGGCTCAAACCCATGAGCCATGTGATTATGACCTGAGCCAAAATAGGATGCTTAAACGACTGAGCCACCCAGACACCCCTGTTATATCAGAAATTTTAAGGTGGCAAATTTATGAATTAATTAAGCATAAAGTATGGTTTTTTTGACATATTTAAATATCCTTAGTTTTTTTGTAATAAGAAGCCAAAAGCACAAGCCTGCTTTTAGTAAGCAATTCTTTAGCATTCCATTTGATTTGGAAATGGCCTAAATGTCCAATGAATTTAATTTTAATTTATTATCCAGACAAAACTTTAAAGTTTTAGGTTACCAAAACTTGAAAGCTATCTTAACAATTACCCATGAAAACTTTTGAGACAGAAGTAGCCATTATTTTAAGTTGTCTTTTTGTTAACAAATTGCAACAGACATAACATGAGCTTATTTGACCTTTAGTAAACTTAGGTAGAAAAGTTTTATATTTGATGTTGATAATTTTAAAGACACGTTTATCTTGATTAAACCAATAAACTTAAAATTATTTTAAATACCAAATATATTTTGCCTGGGTCCATTTAAAAGTTAAGAAATTTGTTCACCATTGTCAATTTCTACCTAGGGTATCAGTGAGGAAATCTGAAGTGGGCAATGTAAGTCTAAGGGGGTGCTCTTTGCTCCTTGACAGTGAGGGGAGGAGGAGGAGCTGAGCCAGGGACATGGAAAACACTGGCTGCACCGAAAGTGGTACAGAAATGGGAGGAGGGGGAGGGGAAAGCAGAAGAGGTGAGGTACAGCCAGGAAGGCTGCTGGTGGATAAAAGCCCAGAGGACAGAGAAAGAGGTCTCCCAGTTTTAAAGCCTGTCAGTTTGGACAGATGAAGAGACAGCAGATTTTTTTTTTTCCCACCAACAAGTGGAAATGGGCAGTCCTTGTCGGTCAGAGAAGACTGAATTTCCCTGAAACAAAAGGAATTTCGACAGCTGCTTTGGAATGTTCCTTAAGTCTCCTTCCCGAGGTAGACTGACCAGAGACAGTTGGTCCTAATCGTCATAGTCATTAACTCAGGAAGTGAATGAGGGAGAAGCCACACATACAGCTAGAGTAACCGGAGTCTATTAGGAAGGAGGAACAGTGAGAGCAAAAGAAACCTGAAGACAAAGGATTCTGCACGCCTGATTGGAACAGAAAAGATTAGGGATGTTTTTCTAGTCTCCTTGTGGACATTAAGTGCCAGTAGTTCCTACCTGAATGCACAGATGTCCTTTTCTGTTTTTGGGCTTGAGAGGTGAGGTACACAGCCTGGAGCCAGTAGATTCTCTTGGTCCCTTTCAGGCGCCACTTGTTGCTGCACTCTGAAGAAAAAATTCTCAGATACTTAGGCTGAGCGTACGTGCAGTGCTCTCTCTGCCAGCAAGAACAGCAGCAGCCGCAGCAGACTGCACACAGTTTTTATTTAGATAGAAGTATCAAAGAACATCAAAGCAAGGAAGGAGAGCACAAAGGGTCTTTAGACATTAGCCAGACATACATCTGGTGGCTACATGAAGGCATGAAGGGAGTGCTTATGGTTTCAAGGAATGTCAGGGAGGTACAGCAAGTGTTGTATCTAAAGTATCCTTTAGGGGATCATGGGGCTCTGTCCTCATAGTGCTATCTCATTCGACACCCTTGAGACCAGAACATAGCTGATGTTTCACCAATTACCTCATTAACCCTTCAGGACTTACAAATACACTCTGTAAACATAACTCCACACTGAAGAAAACCAGCTCTTAAGAGATAGAAAGATGGGAACCTAAGGCCAGGAAAAGATGAAAGAAATTGGGAGGGAGGGAGGAACATTTGGGAAGAATTCAAAACACAGTGAATAGCAGATTTGACTCATGAAAGCACTAGAGAATTATTTAGATGTGGCAGGAAACAGATGGCAGCAAAAAGATGTAATTGAAAAGAGTGATTAACCTATTCATGTAATTGACTCCATTACATATTTGAAGGGGAAAAACTGTAAGATTGCAATATGTATTTGATAAAATTAAACATCCATGTAGTATAAAAAGGTTTTGTTTGGTTTTGTTTTGTTTTGTTTTGTGTGTTTTAAGACTTAATTTTTTTCAGTGCAGTTTTATTTTACAGCAAAATTGAGAGGAAGGGGCAGAGATTTCCCATATACCTCACCTCCTAACCCCACCCAGGCACAGCTTCTATTTCATTATCAACATCCCCTCCAGAGTGTTACATTTGTTACAAGTGATGAACCTACCCTGACACATAATCATCACCCCAAGGCCATAGTTTACATAGGGTTCATTTCTCGGTCTTGGGCATTCTATAGGTTTGAACAAAAGTACAATGGCCTGTATCCATTACTATAGTATCATACAGAGTAGTTTCACTGCCCTAAAAGTCCTCTGTGTTCTGTGTATTTATCCTCCCTCCCCTCTAAACCATGGCAACTGCTCATCTTTTTAGAGCCTCCACAGTTTCTGCCTTTTAATGAATATTTTATAGTTGGAATTATATGGTATGTAGCCTTTTCATAGGCTTTTTTTCACTTAGTAATAGGTATTTCAGTTTCCTCTTTGCCTTTTCATGGCTCTATAGGTCATTCTTTTTAGCACTGAACAATATTCTGTCATCTGCATAATCCTAATTTATTAAAGTCATTTACCTACTGAAGAGTATCTTGGTTGCTTCCAAGTGTTGGCAACTAAGAATAAAGTTGTTATTAACATCTGTGTGGGGGACTTTGTGGAGACGTAATTTTCAACCTAACTGGGTAAATACCAACGAGTGCTTTTGCTGGATCGTTTTGTAAGAGTATGTTCAGTTTTTTAAGAACTTGTCAAACTGTATTCCAAAGTTGCTGTAGCATTTTGCATTCCCACCAGCAATCAGTGAGTCCATGTTGCTTCCTATACTTGCCAGCATTTGGTATTATTAGTGGTGTAGATTTTGGCCATTCCTTGTGTAATTACTGTTACTCATTTCACTTCTATATAAATATACTCTATCCAATTAAACATATATAAATTATTTTATATATTTATATATTAAAGATTTACATACTATATAAAACATATAAATATATATTCAAAGAATACATCATTTTATTTTACATTCACTTATTCATTCTCCAATTGTCTTTCTTCATTTATGTAGTTCTGAATTTCTGACATGCTATATCCTTCTCCTTGAAGGACTCTAACATTTCTTATATGCCAGGTCCACTGGAAACAACTTCCTACAACTTTTGTTTGAGAAAGTCTTTTATTTCTCTTTCACTTTTGAAGGGTAATTTTGTAGGATACAGAATTCTAGGGTGGTGTGTTTTTTTTTTTTCTATTAACATTTTGAGTATTTTACTTCATTCATTCTTTGCATGGTTTCTAAGGAGAAGTTGGATATAATTCTCATCTTTATTTTTCTGTAAGGTGTTTTATTTCTTTGACTTTTCTCAGAATTTTTTATCTTTGATTTTCTATAGTTTGAATATGATATGCCAAGTCTAGGTTATTTTCCTCAGATTTTTCCTTATTGGTGTTGCCAAACTTCCTGGAACTTTGGTTTGGTATCTGATAGTAACTTGGAGAAATTCTCAGTCCTTGTTTCAAAAATTTCCTCTATTCCTTTCTCTCCTTCTTTCTTCTGATTTTTCCATTACACACATTTTATATGTTTTGGTAGTTGTCTCACATTCCGTGGATATCCTGTGTTTTTTTTTAAGTGTTTATTCTCTTTGTTTTTCAGTTTCAGAGGTTTCTATTGATATATTCTCTAGCTTAGAGATTCCTTCCTCAGCCATATCCAGACTATTAATAAGGTCATCAAAGACATTCTTCATTTCTGTTAATGTTTTTGATTTAATTTTGCCAATTTTGCCTCATGTATTTTGAAGCTGTTACTAGGTATAGAGCCATATCTTGTTTCATTGTACCATTGTTTTACTTTATTGTACCTTGAAGGTATCATGGTTTTTACAAGTTGAAGGTATGCCAAACATGCATTGAGTACATCTATCAGCACCATTTTTCCAACAGCATTTGCTCACTTTGCATCTCTGTGTCACATTTTGGTAATTCTTGAAATATTTGAAGCTTTGTCATTACATTATATTTGTTGTGGTGATCTGTGATCAGTGATCTCTGATGTTATTATGTAATTGTTTTGTGGTGTCACTAACCATGTCCATATGAGATGGTGGATGTAAGTGATACATGTGTGTGTGTGTGTGTGTGTGTGTGTGTGTGTGTGTTGGCTCTACCCCCATCTCTGTGTTCCTCCCATCAGGCCTCCCTCTTCCCTGAGACACAACAATATTGATATTAGGCCGATTAATAACCTCCCAGTGACCTCTAAGTGTTCAAGTGAAAGGAGGAGTTGCATATTTCTCACTTGAAATCAAAACTTAGAAATGATTCGTAAGTTTAGCGAGGAAGGCATGTTGAAAGCTGAGACAGGTCAAAAGCTAGGCCTCTTGTGCCAGCAGTTAGCCAAGTTGTGAGTGTGAAGGAATAATTCCTGAAGGAAACAAAAGTGTTACTCTCGTGAACACACTAATGATAAGGAAGTGAAATTATTGCTGATAAGGAGAAAGTTTCAGTGATCTGGAAAGAAGACCAAAGAGCTACAGCATTTCCTGAAGCCAAAGCCTAATGCAGAGCAAGGCCCTAACTCTCCTTGATTCTATGGAGGCTGAGGGATTTCAGGAAGCTGCAGAAGAAAAGTTGAAAGCTGGCAGAGGGTGGTTCAAGAGGTTTAAGAAAAGCAACTCTCTCCATAACAAAAGTGCACAGTGAGGCAACAAATGCAGATGTAGATGCTGCAGTGAGTTATCTGGAAGATCTAGCTAAGGTAATACATAAAGTGACTAAGCTAAAGAACAGATTTTTAACACAACGAAACTGTCTTATATTGGAAACTGTCCTTTAGGACTTTCTGAAATTCTCCCTTTCTCGTATCCTGTATGTTTGTTTTTTGCTATAGTTTTCCAGTTTTAATAAGCAGTGAATCAATGAGTAAATTGAACTCTTTTGTATTCTCCTAATCTGCCTAGTTATTTTTGGAGGAGTGGGGTGTGGGGGAAGCATATATTTCTTGTTTGTGTTTTAATTCTCCTTTTATTTCTTTAAACATCCTCACCACATTTATTTTATGCCTGGTGTTTCATGATTCTACTATCTCAAGTTCTGAATCTTATTCTTCTCTCTAGGAATAACAGAGGGCAGCCAATAAAGAAAATATTTTCTGAATTTATGGTGGCTTGTTTTTTCCTATGTTTTGTAATCTTGGAATGTGAGCCCAAAATTGTGTGGCTTTGAGTATGAGAATTGGTTTGAATATAAAAACCTGGTGAAGGACAATGATTTTCCATTATGGCAAATAATCTGGGTCTTTACTCAAAGCTATGGACTGAATGTGTCCTCCAAAACTCCTGTGTCAAAGCCCAATCTCCAATGGGATGTCATTTGGAGAAGGAGGCTTTGGGAAGTAACTTTGTCATGAGGATAGAGCTCTCAGATTAGTACCTTTATAAGAAGAGACCCAAGAGAGCCTGCTTTTTCTCTTTCTCTCTCCCTCTGCCACTCCATGTGAGAATACAGTGAGAAGACAGCTGTCTACAAGCCAGGAAGTGGGCTTTCATTGGACATCATGTCTGTTAGTACTTTGATCTTAGACTTCCAGCTTCTAGAACTGTGAGATAAAGTGTTTGTTATTACGCCATTCTTTGGTATTTTTGTTGCGGGAAGCAAAACTGATGTAAGACACCCATTTATCCTTGATCTGGCCATATAAGGCAAACCATACCGTCTTTGGCTGCCCTTCTCTCTTACCCTTAAGAACGTTAAGATTTATCTGGCTTTTGCCACAGATCTTTCAGGTCAGAGCCTCTTGATTGTCATTCTGGCCTCGCTACTGTTTATGATTATGTACTTTGCCCCTGACTATTAAGTGCTGTCACCTTGTCTTGGTATTGCAGAATCCTATCACCCTCTCTGTGGCCAGCCCCACACTTTCCCACAGATGATGGGAACCTCCCTAGATAGTGTGCATGGATATCAGCAGTCTGGTGATTTGGGAGAAGGCCCACAACCCTGAGCACTTCAGGGAATTTCCCTCGTGTAAATAAAAAGGAGGGTTTCAGAATTCTGTCTGCTTTTGTGGGATGGAGAGAAGACACAGAATCCTAAGACTTCCACCTCAAAAGGAACCTCGGGAATGGAGAAGGTACCTCCTTAGGAAAGGTCTGAGAGACCTCCCAGAATCTCCAGCTGGGCTGACAGGTGAATATCTTTTTCTGAAGAAACCAGGCAGTAAAGATGGCGGGGGTGGGTGGGGGGGTGGGTGGGAGGGGTGGGTGGTGGTGACAGCTCCTTCAAGTGTGAAGACACGAGCAATGCAAACCTTTCAAAACATTCAAGGAAACATGACATCACTAAAAGAACAATATCAAGCCCCAGTGGCTGATCTCAAAGCAATGGAGCTCTGCATGCCTGACAAAGAATTCAAAAATAGTTTACTTAAGGAAGCTCAGTGAGCTACAGGAGAACACAGTTTGACCCCTAAATAGAATCTAGAAAACAATCTATGAGCAAAGGGAGTGTTCAAAAAAAGAGGTAGAAATCATGTAAAGGACACAACGGCAAATTTTATGCAAAGACTACACTGAAAAATTCAATCAAGAGTTCCAACAGCAGAGTCATCAAGCAGAAGAAATAATTAGTGAACACAAAGACATAATTTGAAATCATCCAGTCAGAGATAAAAAGCAAACCAACAGAAAGAATGGAAGTGAGGGAAGAAAGTCTCGGGATGTTATGAAACACCAACAAACCAAGCAATATAGGCATTACTGGAGCCCCAGATAAGCATAAAAGAAAGGAGCAGAAAGCTTATGCAAAGTACTAATGAGAGGCAATCTCCTAAATCTGTGGGGAATGAACATCCAGATCCATGAAGACCACAGAACTTGACTGACTGTAAAGAAATCTGCACTAAGACACATTACAATCAAATAGAAAAGAGAAACTTTTGAAAGCAGCAGAGGAAAAGTGAGTGGTCGTATATAAAGGATGCCCAGATTTCTCAGCACAGACCTTGCAGACCCAGAGAGTGGGATGATACCTTCAAAGTGCTGAAAGAAAAATCCAGCCACAGAAATCCTTCACTGGGAAAACTGAAATAAAGGTGAGGTAAAGACTTTCCTAGAAAAAACCAGAAACTGACAAACTTCATCAGTACTAAACCTGCTTACAAGAAATTCTAAAGGGAGTTCTTCAAATTGAAATAACAGGACGCTATGGCACTTGGGTGGCTCAGTCGGTTAGGTGTACGACCCTTGCATTTGTCTCAGGTCATGATCTCTTGGTCATGGGGTCGAGCCCAGATTGGACTCTGTGCTGACAGTGTGCAGCCAGGTTGGGATTCTCTCTCTCCCTCTAACTCTGCCCCACACGTGCTCATGCTCTCTCTCAAAATAAATACATGTAAGATAAATAAATAAATAAATAAATAAATAAAAGGAAAAGAGAGGGTGCTAACTAGCAACATGGTGACATATGGACATTAAACATATTGTAAAGGCGAATATATAATTAAATTCAGAATAGTGTAATACCATAATGATGGTGTGTGAATTAACTTTTAACGCTAGTACCAATGCCAAAAAAATATTAAAAATAATTATAGCTATAAAAATCTGTCAGTACACAAGTTAAATATGTAAATTGTGACATCAGTAACATAAAATGAGGGAGGAGATGTAAAAATATTGAGTATTGTAGGCAATGAATTTATATTGTAATCAGCTTGAAATACCTATAAGGTGTTGGGCGTATGACTCATAGTTACCACAAAGAAAACTATTTGGTAGATACACAGAAGACATAGAATAAGAAATCAAATCCTACTGCTACAAAAAATTATCAAATCACAAAGGAAGTCAGTAAGACAGGAAGAAAGGAATAAAGGAACTTCAAAATAGAAAACAATGAACACAATAGCAATAGTAAGTACCTACTTTCTTATCAGTTGTCTTAATGTAAATGGACTAGGGGCACCTGGGTGGCTTAGTTGGTTGAGCATCTGACTTCAGTTTATGTCATGATCTCGTGGTTTGGGAGTTCAAAACCCATACCGGGGGCTTGTTTGGGTCCCCTGTCCCCCTCTCTCTGCCCCTCCCCTGCTTGTACTGTCTCTCTCTTTCAAAAATAAATGAACATTAAAAAAAAAATTAAATGGACTGAATTCTCCAATCACATGGTATATAGTGGGCAAATAGATAAAAAAAAAAACAAGATTCAACAATATGCTACTACAAGAGACTGACTTTAGTCAAGGATACATGTAGGCTGAAAGTGAATGGATGGAAAAAGCTGTTCCAGGGAATAAAAACCAAAAGAAGGTAAGGATAGCTATATTTAATATTAGAGAAAATAGACTTTAAGTTAAAAAATGTAACTAAAGACAGAACATTTCAGTCTCTAATGGTAAAAAGCCAATTCATCAAGAGGATTTAACATTTGAAAATATTTTAAAAAAATTTTTTAAATGTTTATTTATTTTTGAGAGACAGCATTAGCAGGAGAGGGGTAGAGAGAGAGAGAGACACAGAATCCAAAGTAGACTCCAGGCTCTGAGCTGTTAGCACAGAGTCTGACTCAGGGATGGAACTCATTAGCCATGAGAGAGTGACCTGAGCTGAAGTTGGATGCTTAACCAATTGAGCAACCCAGGCGCCAAACACATGTAAATATTTATTCATCCAACATCAGAGCATCTAAATATATAGAGCAGATATTGACAGACCTGAAGAAGAAATAGAAAACAATACAGCATTTTCAGGGAACTCTAACTGTACCTTTTCATTGGAAAATGAAAAGATCATTCCAACATAAGACCAATAAGGAAACAGTGGACTTGAACAACACTGTAGGCCAAATGGCCCAACAGATATGTACAGAACATTGTTTCCAACAATAGCAGAATACAGTCTTTTCAAGCACACACAGAATATTCCCAGGATAAATCATAATTTAGAAAAAAATTGTTGTGTTTTACTTCACTACAGATCTTTTCAGAACCCAGATTTGAAGTAGATTAGGACTACTTTGGTTATCAGAAAAGTCTTTGATTGTCAGGAATTCCAAGGGAAGGAATGCATGTGGGTCTCAGGAAGGATGGAATTAGAAACTTTAGCTAGGTGAGGAGTCTCTCTCTCTCTCTCTCTCTCTCTCTCTCTGCTTCTGCTTCCTTCTTTCCAGGATAGTCATCAGTCCTCAAGGAAACAGAATAACAGAGAGTGAAGGGAGAGACAGAAGGAAGGAGGGAGAGAGGGAGGGAAAAGAGAGAGATTTATCTTAAAGAACTGGCTCACAAGAGTGTAGAGGCTTGGCAAGTCCATAATCAGCAGGCTGGGCCAGCAGCTGGAGACCCAGGGAAGAGGAGTAGTGAGTCTAAAGGCAGTCTGCTATAGAATTTCCCTTTCCTAGAGGTCAGTCTTTTATTAAAATAAGGCCTTCAACTGTTTGAACATGGCCTCCCGACATTATGGAAGGTAATTTGCTTTACTGAAAGTCTACTCATATTAATGTTAACCTTATCTATAAAAAAAATACTTTTGGGGCGCCTAGGTGGCTCAGTCATTTAAGGGTCTGCCTTCGGCTAAGGTCATGATCTCACGGCTTTGTGAGTTCCAGCCCCACATTGGTCTCTGTGCTGACAGCTCAGAGCCTGGAACCTGATTCAGATTCTGTGTCTCCCTCAATCTCTGCCCCTCCTCCACTCACATTCTGTCTCTCTCCCTCTCTCAAATATAAATAAAAATTAAAAAAATTTTAAAAAATACTTTCACAGAAACATCGAGAACACATAAAATGGACACATAAATTTAGCAATCACTGTAAGAAAAGGGGAGGAAAAGAAGAATGGACTAGTCTCAATCTGGTTCCAAAATTCTCGTGAAAGTACTCTCATTTGCGCAGCTGGGTGAGGTGCCCACCAGTGGATCAAACAACTTTAATCAGGAGGTGGATCTGGAGAAAACACTATACTCAGTCCCCATCATGTGAGGTACCCATGATGGAACAATCCACTGTGGCTAGGAGAGGAGTGGAGGCAGGGTTGCCCTGGAGAAAATTACTGTCAAGTACAGAACAAGGTGTCTCAAAAATGGGAAATTATTGATTAAAAGCCTACAATGTAATTTTAAATGTTAACCTGTTTTTTCCACATAATGATGAAATAACTTCTAATTTCTGTTTTGTAAAGCTTTTTGTGGAATTTAGTGACAACTGATTTTCTATCATGTTGTATGTAAGATGTATGAATAAACAGTGGCTGACACTCAATTTCAGTCCCTGAAGTTCATTTCATTTACTTTTCCCTGAATATCTTCTACCTTCAACGAATAGTACATTCATGGATGGAAAGCAGAGACGTTTCATACTTCCTATGGAAGGTAATATGTTTTTAATTTTTTCCTACAGGCCAGTACTAAAGGGAAAAAGTGTTGAACTTCCTTAGAAACAGGGTTGATGGGCTGGTCAGGGGGCCGGCCTGAGCCCAGTTGAAGAGTATGATGATCTGAGTGCTGAGGTGTGAGGGACCCTGAATGACCCCAGGCCTCCTCCCCCCCGGGCAGTGCACATTCCGTCCGAGGATTATGGAGCTCTCCCTGTCAGGCACTGTGCTAGGCCATGTGGGGAACACGGGGACAAACAAGAGTAGCTAGAGCCCCACAGCACCCTAAGGGGTTCATTTCGCAGGGGAGCCAAGATATCAGCACAGATGGCATTTGACGGAGGAGATGAGCACTCACATCAAGTGTGCTGGGAGTGTAGAGGAGAAGGCGAAGCAGCAAGGCTCTGAGAAGGCTTCACGGCAGGGGCAGCGTGTGAAATGGCTCTTAGGGGAAGAGGAGAGTTTTTGTGGACAGAGTGGTCTGTAGGCCCCCCCAGTCTGCAGGAACGATGTGAGGAAAGACCCAGATATGCAGCAGTGCTTGGTGTTTTCTTTGCGAAGTGTGGGGGCGACTGAGGGGTGATAAGATGGCAAAGTGAGTCCATCTGCAAAAGAGGGCTTTCAAAGGCAACACAAGACATGTAAGTGCTGTCTTCGGGCGGGGAGAGGTCTCTGAGGGGTGTTAGATGGAGGGGATCACACCCGTGTCCCAGAATCCTGGACCTGCTGCAAGGTCAGGTGTGAACCGAAGAGGGGAGAGATTTGAGACGGACACAGACATCAGGAGACTTCTGCAGGAATCCAGGTGTGTGGTGATGGGGTCGTAATCTAATATCTGGCAGTGAGGACAGAAAGGAAAAGCCCCAAATCTCATAGGGATTGGTCTGTGTGCAGAAGGGCTGGAGGAGCCTGGAGGAGAGTCATAGACACAGGATGCAGAGAAGCTGGAAGGTGACTGCTGGTTCTGGAGCCAATAGAAGAATCCACCTGCTATCCCTCTGTGACCAGGAAGTGAAATCACGGTAGTTGATCACAGGGCTGTGAGGAGATTATATTTGTTAGACAGGTGCCAACCCCACTGAGTTTGGGGGAGTGACTGGTCACTGGTAAATTATCGCAACAGGTGTGAATAGAGAAAGAGAAGGATTAAGAAAGGGTGAGTAACAGGAATCACAGAAGTCCCATCACAGGTGAAGGGGGATTGCTGGAGGGTCCTAGAGCAGAGGAAGGTGAAAGAACAGGGATTGTCCATGGTGCTTGGGATCCTCACCCTGGGAGCCACTTCTCTGGAGATGGCACCCCTATTAAAATGCATCTGATAATTTGATTAGCTAGTAATTTCTTTTAAAAGAATAGAATCAGGCCTTAAGGCTCAATAGCAGGCAAAATATTAAAACCTTAGACTGTTCAGAAGCAGAAGTGCAAACCCCTGAGAACACAAAAGAACATTCACCAGCCTCTTCCCTTTGTGGTTTCATCTTCAGCATCTTGTTTTGAGGCACAGGGATGTTCACCCACATCCCCCCTCTAGCTGTTCCTAATCAGCTAACTTCTTGCTTGCCTCCAACCTTGGCCAAGGCTCATTTTCACTGTGCACATGCTTCATGGATTTCACTCCCCTCTCAGATCTGCTGTAAAATCTGCCTGCCACCCCCCAATGGGGCACATGGATGGCTCAGTCAGTTAAGCGTCTGACTCTTGATTTAGGCTCAGGTCATGATCTTATGGTCGTGAGATCAAGCCCCATCCGAGTTCCATGCTGGTCTCGGAGCCTATGTAAGTTTCCCTCACTCCCTCTCCCTCAGCCTCTCTCTCAAAAAGGAGTAAGTAAGGAAGTATCCTCCTTGCTTCCTGTAGTTATGGGATCTTGATTGGTCTGTGAAATGCGAGGGCATGAGTCCATCATCACAGAAGAGGCAGGATACACCAAAAAAGGAGAGGAGGGATCTCAAATGAGAGTTTAGCACCCACAAGCTCCATGCACAAAACAATTTTGCCCCATCACGCTAGTTCTGCTCAATGTAAAGTGATGAGCTCCTTGCCAGTCAGCTGGGTTACAGGTGCATGGACCCTGACTTCCTTAATCCTGTCTCAGCAAACCCCTCCCGGTCAGACACCCATTATGTTGTATGTCGCAGGGCTTAATTTTGACTTTAAAGTTGGACAAAGGGAGTGAATGTATGTAATTCTTGTAATTCGAATATAGAGACGCAATCTGTGAGCAGAGTTCACAGTTGAACTGTTTGGCAGTGTACGTGTGACTCAATAGGAAGGAAGGAAGAAAGATCTGTTGATTTTACTGATTGTGATTCTCCAAAAAAAAAAAAAGCTTTAAAAATACCCACCCTGGGTAGTGGTGGGGTGCCCGGGTGGCTCAGCCATTTAAGCATCCGACTCTTGGTTTTGGCTCAGGTCATGATCTCATTCATGGTTTGTGGGATGGAGCCCTGTGTTGGGCTCTGAGCTGTCAGCAGGGAGCCTGCTTGGAATTCTCTGTCTCCCTCTCTCTCTGCTCCTCCCCCACTCATTATCTCTCTGAAAATAAATAAGCATTAAAAAAATGTTCAGTCTGGTCAACATGAATGCCATTTTATGCTTTTTATATTTATTTTTGTCTGAAGTGCCACCCGTAAGGATAGGCATTTAGTTCTGATATTCTTTCTTATTAGTTCTGATATTCTGACTTATTCTTTCTCCGTAATACTTAGGAGGAGAAAATCAACTCACCAATTTTTCTTTCTACTTTCTATACTAAGAAGCATGAGTTATTAGATAAATCTAATAGTCTCTCTGACCAAAACATTAGATTTAGATGATTTTGTCCATTTATTTATATTGTGTTTTCTTGTTTCTTACATATCAAAACCTGCGAATCAATGCATAAATGCTTAAATATTTCTCACAATGATAATAGGTATAGTTTATCTAAGACCAAAGTATAAAGGAGAAAAATGGGTTCATCTTTGGATTAGTTTTAACATGTTATATGCATTTTGTGCAAGTTTAATTTTTTATGTAAGCCTTATATTTCTGGAATAAGATCACCAGTAAAGTCCTGTTATAGTAAAATTTTACGTAGTATGTTATGAAAAATAAACACATGAAGTACTTTCATTATTCTCTTTGTGCAGGTGTTCAGCTCACCCTTCCCTGTCTGTACCTGTGGATACAAAGGTATCCTCTCTTGCCCTCTCATCAGCTTGACAACTGTGCTGGTAACCACATGGGAAATAATCCTCAGAGACAAGCCTTCCTGCACCAGAGCCTACAGGAAAGATACAAATGAGACCAGGGCCATAAACTGTAGTGACGAGACAATATCCTGGGACTCCAGACCTGATCGGAATCCCGCCCTTCAGATCGATCGAGTGGCCATCACTCATGATGGATATTACAGGTGTGAAGTGGTCACAACTCATGGGCATTTCTATCATGGATATCACCTGACAGTATTAGGTAAGGAGCATCGTATATTGTGGGATGTCAGATAACCAGATTTGGACTGAAACAGATGTCTCTCTCTATTCCATATCCGTGTGTTAAGACTGAAGCATTTTCCCCTGCATCTCTGCAGTGCCCCCCGACGTGACCCTGTTTCAACTTGAGAATGGAACTATCGTGTGTAGGGCAGCTGCAGGGAAGCCAGCGGCGCAGATCTCCTGGACCCCAGGGGGAGATTGTCACACTGTGGAAGAGCCACTGGGCAATGACACAGTGACCGTCCAGAGTTTGTGCCGCTGGGAGGACCACCGGGTATTTAAGGTGTCCTGCTTTGTGTATCATCTGACTGGCAACAGGAATCTGTCCATAGAGCAGAATTCTGTTAGTAATTTCAGCTTTTGTATGAAGTTTTCATTATATCAGAGAAGCTATGGAAGAATGAAAAAGGAGTGTATGGAGAATTTCACTCAAGGATAATCTCCCCAGCCTCTCTTTTATGTCCTTCTCCACCATTATGAGTTATGTCAAGAAGAATAATGCAGAATTTGGTTTAAGAAGCCATATTTTAAATGATGTTTACTTTTTAATAATTATAATAAACATGATTTAATAATTTAAGTGTACACTTCTATACAAGCAGTAAGCTGGCTTGAGTAGTGTACTTTTAAATTAATTCTTATGGTTTTAGGAGAAGGATAAAATATATATATATATTTTTTAATTTTTTCATATTTATTTTTGAGAGACAGAGAAAGACAGAGTGCAAGCAGGGAAGGGGAAGAGAGAGAGAGAGAGACAGAATCCAAAGCAGCTCCCAGGCTCTGAGCTGTCACCACAGAGCCCGATGCGGGGCTCGAACTCACTAACTGTGAGATCATGACCTGAGCTGAAGTCAGACGCTTAACCGACTGAGCCACCCAGGTGCCCCAAGAAATGTTTAAAATAAAGTCACAGAAGTGAATTTCATGAGCTATGAGATATCCTTAAACCACACACACACACACACACACACACACACATATATATGTATACACACACACACACACAGAGATACATGATTTTATACTTTTATGTATATATCTATACTTATTTTCAATAAACTTTAGTTTTTAGAGCAGTTTAGGTTTACAGAAAAATGAGTAGAAATTCCAGAGTTCCCAACAACCTCTGCCCTACTACAGGCACCCCCTCCTCCCCTGCCTCCATCACTTATGCCACCCAGGTACACCTGGGATAGTCAATGAGCCAATGGTAATACAACATTATCACTCGAAGCACATAGTTTAATTAAGGGTCACTCTAGGTGTACATTCTGTGAGTTTTGGTAACTGTGCAGATGGCAGGGATCCCCCATTGTAGTTTCACACAGAGTAGTTTCATTGTCCTGAAAGTCCTCCAGGCTTCACCTACTGCTCCCTCCCTCCACCCTAACCTCTAACAACCCCTGATCTTTTCACTGTCCCCATAGTTTTACCTTTTGTAGAATGTCATGTACTTGGAATCAGATAGAACTTGGCATTCTTGGAGCGCCTGGGTGGCTCAGTTAGTTAAGTGTCTGAATTTGGCTCAGGTCATGATCTCACGACTCATGAGTTTGAGCCCCATGTCGGGCTCTGTACTGACAACTCGGAGCCTGGAGCCTCCTTCAGATACTATATCTCTGTCTCTCTCTGCCTCTCCCCTGCTCAAGTTCTGTCTCTCTTCAATCTCTCTCACAAAAATAAACACTAAGAAAAAATAATGTAGCATTTTTAGACTGGCTTCTTTCACTTAGTAATATCCATTTAATTTCTTCTGTGTCTTTTCATGGCTTGGCAGCTCATTTCTTATTAGTGCTAAATAATATTCCACTGTCCAGATGGACTATAGTTAAACCATATGTTTTTTGTGTCTATATTTACAGACCAGTCACCACTAAACTTAAATATTGTGTATATCACCTTCTTTGTTTTTATTATCTTGGTCATTGTGGGATCCATTTGCCTTTTGAAAATTTGCAGGTGTTGGCTGTTTTTTTCTCCCTCAACTTTATTGGGCCAGAAGGAGTCAGAAAAGGGGAACTGAAAGATGAAATTAATATGCTAACATCAACTTCCCATAATCAAGAAGCACATCCTAAATGTGTTAGATTTAGACTACTCCAAATGACAAGAGGGACTTGCTTGATTACTTAGGCATGCAAGCACAGTGAATTATGCCACTTAGGACAGGATCTTGGGAGAGATTGTGTATGCTAAATTTCTATACCCGGAAAGAAGTACAATAATTTATTTTGTGTTACATGTGTAACATATATTAGGCTTCTGTTTCATAATTCCACTTCCTTTTCCAAAATCTGGAATTATCTTGTCTATGTGTATTAACCACAAGCATCATTCTTATTTCTGGTAGTTCAGTTCTGATTTACTATGGATTCTATAAAAAATGAACCACACTTGTCAATAGTATACTATTTTGTTTTCCCATTTTTAACTAAATACTGATGTTTCCTTCATTCACTCCAGCTTATTTTTATATTTTGCAGAAAATGCTAGTTAAAAAAAAAGAAGCAACTTTAGTTGTTGAGGAGGTAAGGTAACATTAAAAAGAATATTTGCAAAAATTTAAGCCGTAAAGTCAAAATATAGCTATATAATTTTTAATTTGCCTCATATTAGTATTTTAATTAGAAAGTAAAAATTCTAATTTTATAATGCTAATATTCAGGTGTACTTATTTTGTTAATTATCGACCATGTACTCTTTATACATACCCTAAACCATATTTTCATTTTAAGAACTGTATCTTACAAAACACAGAATGTTTGCCTCATTTAGACTATAATCTTTAGAGAAACTGAATTGGTCCTTCCTTCCTCATGAAACCATCTCTAATTCTTGACTTTCCTTTTTTAATACCATCGTCATTTTCCTCTTATGTGGTCTTTATTTATATTTATAATTATTTATTTATTTCTTCTTATTTATTTCTTCTTTATTTATTTGTATGTTTATAATACTGTATTTATATTTATCCTGATTTTTCTGTGCTTATATTCCACCCCCCCCATATTTTTAGATGTTACAGAGCTTTAAAAGTTCCATTTTTATTGTACTAGAAATTATACACTACATTTCTATTCTTTTGAGATTTCACTCCAAAGTTTATGCTTTGGACCATCACCTGCAAAGAATGAAATTTGATCTTTATCTGACACCATATTAAAAAACTAACCCCAATTGTATCAAAGTCTTAAATATGATTGCTAAAATGATCAAAATCTAAGAAGTGTAAGGTATTAACTCTATCTTTAGATTTGGCAATGATTTTTAGATATGGCATCAAAAGTCCAAGGATCCGAAGAAAACATAGAGAAATTACAGTTTATCGAAATTAACAGTTCTTGTCTACAAAGTTTTGTGTATCAGAATACATATCAAGAATGAAAAACAGCCCATAGAATGTGAAAAAATAATTGCAAATAATAAATCTGATAAGATTTAAGTATTCCAGAATATATAAAAAATTTTTTACTGCTCAAATCAAACAACCTAATTAAACACTGGGTGAAGACCTTTAATAGGCTTTTTTCCAAGGAACATTTACAAATAGTCAGTGATAGTTGGCTAATAACACATGATAACATCGTCAGTGTTATTCATTACTAGGGAAAGGCAAATGAAAACTACAGTGAGATCACTTCACACCAAATAGGATGGCTAATCATTCTGAAAATAACAAGTGTAGGCCAGGATTGGAGGAATTGGAATTCTCATGTATTGTTAGTAGAAAAGTTCCATGGTGTTACTATGATGAACAACAATTTGGTGAGTGTGTAATAACTGAAACATAGAATTACACATGGTTTAGCAATTCCACTTGTAGGTACATAGCCAAGAGAGTTGAAAACAGGTGTTCAAACAAAAACTTGTATGCTAATGTTCATAGGAGCACCGTTCACAATAGTCAAAGTAGGAATCGATCCAAATCTCATCAGTTGTTGGATGTATACACAAAGGTGGTATATCCATACAAGGGAATGTTATTAAGTTATGGAAAGAAAAGAAGTACTGATACATGCCACAGCATGGATAAACCTTTAAAATACTATGCTACATGAAAGAAGCCAGACATAAAATACCAAATATCGTATGATGCCATTTACCTGAAATATCTAGAATAAGCAAATCCATTGAGATAGAAAGCAGATTAATGATTGCCAGGGTGTGTGGGGTGAATATTTATGACAGCAGAGTTTCTTTTTAGGATGATGAAAACCCTCTGGAACTTTGTAGTGGTGATGATTTCTTTAAATTGGGAATTACTAAGTAGCACTGAATTGTACACTTTCAAATGGATAAAATGGTAAAATTTGAGTTATGCATAATTGCCATAATAAAAAAAGTGTATTTTAGTTACTTGTAACACCCAAGGGGAAATTATTTAAGCATAATTATGAAAGAGAGAATGGAATATTCTTTTAATTTTTATTTTTTGAATTCAATTTTTATTTTGAGATGATTGCAGATTCACAAGCAGTTGTAAGAAATAATCTAGAGGAATCCTATGTGCCTTTAACCCAGTTTCCTCCAGTAGTAGCATTTTGCAAACTATAGTACAAAAACAACTAGGATATTGACATTGATCAAGATACAAAACAGTTCTAGGGGCGCCTGGGTGGCTCAGTCGGTTAAGCCGCCGACTTCGGCTCAGGTCATGATCTCGTGGTCCGTGAGTTCTAGCCCCGCGTCGGGCTCTGTGCTGACAGCTCAGAGCCTGGAGCCTGTTTCAGATTCTGTGTCTCCCTCTCTCTGACCCTCCCCTGTTCATGCTCTGTCTCTCCGTGTCTCAAAAATAAATAAACGTTAAAAAAATCAAAAAAAAACCATACAAAACAGTTCCATCACATCATCTTCAAATAGGAACAGATTTCTTTCTCTTTCCTCATCTGTATGCCCTGTATTTAGTTTTACTGCTTTATTACACTGGCTAGAACTTTCAAAATTATATTGAATAAGAGTTGTAAGAGCAGGCATCCTTGCCTCATTCTCTCTTTTAGGTGGAAAACATTCAATTTTCCACAATTAATTAATATGTGAGCTGTAGGTTTTTATAGATGCTCTTCATCAAAATGGGGAAGTTTCCTTTATTCCTTTTTTTTTATGAGAGGTTTTATCATCAATTTGTGTTATGGTAATAGATATGTTGAAACCCTAATGCCCAATGTGAGTGTGTTAGGATGTAGGGCCTTTAATGAGGTCATCCGGGTGGGGCCCTAATCTAATGTAACTATTAGTCGTCAAGAAAGAAGAGGCACCAGAGGTGTCTCTCATGCAAGAACCTAGGCAGAAGAAAGCCATCTGAAAACAATACAAGAAAGCAGCTGTCTCTTAGAAAGAGAAAACTTACCAGAACCTTGCTGGTACCTTGATCTTAGACATCTATCTTCCAGAGCTGTGAGATAATAAATTTCTCTGAAGTCACTAAGTTTGTGGTATTTCACCACAGCATCCAGAGTGGACTTATACAACTGGTTGTTGAATTTTGTTAAGTGCTTTTTCTGTGATTGAAAAATGCACTTTAGTTACCTGTAACATGGAAGAGAAAAAAAAAAAAAACAAGAAACTTTAAGGAAACTTACAGAGAATGGAATTTTCTTTATTCCTTTTTTGTTTTTGTTTTTGTTCTTGTTCTTGTTCTTGTTCTCCTTCCTCTTCCCCTTCTTCCCCTTCTCCTTCTTCTCCTCTTCCTCCTCCTCCCCTCCCCCTTCTTTTCCTCTTCCCCTTCTTCCCTTTCTTTTTCCTCTTCTTCTTCCTCTTCTTCTTCTTCTTGTTCCTATGTTGTGACCCAAATCATGCATTTAAATTCTACTGCAAAATTTGAGTAAACAATTCCAGAAGAATTCAAAGTTTATGTCCATTTTGATGGCTGTATTATAAACTGTATCTCGACCATTTAAAATTGTATGTTGAAGAATAGTTCAGAATAATTTTTGACAATATTCTCACATTCTGTGAAAGGATTAAATATACTTGTTCTTTTAAGAAATAATGTTATCCAGAAAAGTTTTGAGCATCATAAGGACCATAAAAACAAATCATGCTCTAGAATATCACATTCAATATCTTATTTGTCAGCCACAAGGGCTGGTGACTACTTGAAATGTGGCCAATCTCAGTTGAGAAGTAAGATGTGACAAGCTGTCTTGGGAGATGTGCTGAGGACATGTGCAACTGGCCATCTGCAATGGTAGGAATGAAAAATGGCACTATTAGTTGGGAAGAGTATTAGTTTTCTAGGGCTGCCTCAATCAGTTACCACAAACTAAGTGGCTAAAACATCAGAAATGATCGTGTCACCGCTCTGAAGGCTAGAATTCCAAGATCACGGTGTCAGCAGGGTGGGTTTTTTCTGAGCGCTATTTGAGATAGTTTCCCCAGTGCTGTTTTTGTTCATTTTTGAGGCCCTGGCTAGAGGCAGTTAGTTCTCCTTGTTGAATACTTAAGTCCACGTCTCAACCACTTCCTTACGGTGGCTCCTACTCTGGGTCAACATGTACCTACCCTGATTGCCCCAGGACCCAACACCAGATAACTAGAGATAGCACTTGTGCCCTGGATCCCATGAAATCATTCAAATTAGCCAATGCATGGGAAATCAGGAAACCTAGTAAACTCTGCTCTACGTAAGCTTCTCCCTACAGTTCTCACTGTCACCCTGAACCTGGTTCATCCCTGCATGGCCAAGCATGGCAGGTGTCTTTCATTTGGAATTATCATAGACAGTTTGCCTTTCATCTATCTGAGTGTCATTGTGTTGTGTCCCATCATCAAAAAAAATCTTTGATCTTATAAAACATTGGCACTGTGGGCAAGATTGCATGGACACAACTGCTTACTCTTGCATAGCTTCTTGGGGGTCTGCTTTTGCCTTACTAATTTATTCCAAACCACCAGGAGAACAGCTTGGGAAGGAAGTGTTGCCTGTTGGTAAGCTTGTGCTTTAACTTGCAGCTTGCTGCTGTGTCTGCTGATGGTTTCCATGTGTCTCCTTAGCCAGATTTTCTTGGTGTTGGAAGATTAAGAAAAAGCAAACAACAGTCCTAAATGGCTAGACTCCACTTCCTGGATACTGTCACCTAAGGGCAATGGGACCAATAGGAAACACGGGCCACACTTTCCAGGGTGCAGCCATAAGATGTGTTTTCAGTCTGCTATAGACTGCATATTTGTGTCTCCCTCACCCCGATTTTTGTATTGAAACCTATTTTTCTGATGTGATGGCATTTGGAGGCAGGGACTTTGGGAGCTAATTAAGTCATAAGAACATAGCCTTCATGAGTGGGATGAGTGCCCAGAGAGACCACAGAGAGCTAGCTCATCCTTTCTACCATGTGAGGACACAGTGAAAAATTGGTCTATGAACTAGAAATCAGCTTCTCAGCAGATACCAGATTTGCTGGTGCCTTGTGCTTTAACCTCCCAGCCCCAAGAACTGTGAGAAATAAATTTCTACTGTTTATAAGTCACCTCGTCTGCAGTGTTTTGTTGTAGTAGCCTGAAAAGACTAAAATAGTAGGCATACACACTCTGTCTGACACAATAAGTAATCAACTAAAATTAAATAAATAAATACATAAATATACACATTATTTCATAAAATTGATAAAATCAGAACCCTGAGCTTCAGGTAAAATAGTTAATATGGCTCAGTGTAAGTTAAAACAGGTCCCTTAATGATTGAAACATTCTATAGGACCTAATCAATAAAAAGGTCATTATTCCCACTGACTCCCCGATTGACAGCTCAGTTTGGCCTGGTCTTAAATCCACAAAGAATGAATGGTGCCTCATGCTAGATTATTCCAATCTTAATGACATTGCTTCCCCCCTTACAGCTCAATATCGAACATTATTAAAAATAGTAACATCATCTAATATGTTTTATTCAGTGTTTATTTCAACAGCTTCTCAGTTTGTCGTCAGCTCCAAAGGAACACAATATACCTTTACTGGACTGCCCATGGAGTACCTCAGCAGCTCTGCCATTACACACAGATTTTGCAGGCAGGACTCTTTAAATAATTTATTTACTTAAATTCAAGTTAGTTAACATATGGTGTAGTATCAGTTTCAGGAGTAGAGCTGAGTGATTCATCACTTACATATAACACCCAATGCTCATCTCAACAAGTGCCCTTAATGCCCATCATCCATTTAGCCGCCATCTCCCACCCCTCCGATTACCCTCAGTTTGTTTTTTTTTTTTTCTGTATTTAAGAGTCTCTTACAGCTTACCTCCCTCTCCTTTTTCCTTCTCTTCCCCTATGTTCATTTATTTTGTTTCTTAAGTCCACATATGAGTGAAATCATATGATATTTGTCTTTCTCTGACTGACTTAGTACAGCCAGTCTGGAAAACAGGGTGGAGGTTCCTCAAAAAATTAAAAATAGAGCTATTCTACAACCCAGCAATTGCACTACTAGGTACTTATTCAGATAGGATTTTAACTGTATCCACCTTTCTTTATGAACACAAGTACGACATTACATTAATAACATTCTCATCCAAGGAGTTTTGTTTAACATAATCAGTAAGGACATATAAATCCAACGTCTTTTAATACCTTTTGGGTTCTGGAGGCAAGATATTCCTCATTTACTAATTTCACTTAATCTCCCTGAAGCTGCTACCTATAAATGAGGTCATGTTAAGTGACATCCAGCCCCAACAAAAGGTTCTACCATACATCTGAATTAAAATCAAAAGGCCCTCCCAAGAGTACTCTCAGAGACTCAATCACTGTACGGTCTTTAGCTGCCTGTTTTCATACCTCCTGGAATCTTTGGACTGATGGCCATAAATAGCCCACAAGTTTCTGACACAAAAACCTACCCCTCCCCATTTGTTTAGTTCATAATCCTAATATACAATCTGTTCTCTGGCAAAATGTTCATCCTTACACTCCCATGTCTAAGGAAAATCTGGGAGAGGTTACTACCATCTGTGTCATTCTAAAAAGTTCATGGATGTTGTTTCTTTCCCCAGGAAACAACTGCCTTATACGGGTCCATTCCCACCACCCCTGCACCCCCTCCCCCCCCATTGGTGGGGGGAGAGGCAGCCACTCCCTGGTGCCTTCTCCTGCTTCCCACCTCTAGTTTGTCATCACAGCCTCCCACCTTGCATCTCTGACAGTGGCCACCACAACTTGCCCTTCCTCTTGGGTACAAATGTCACTAATCATTACATGCTCCTTACAGAACTATATATAGTTCATATCCTCCAGCAATGCATCTGCTGGACTTGCCACCTTGAACCAAGTAACTCACCAAAATATTATCATCATAAAATGTATAACTCAGGGAGCAAGGGCCAAGATGGCGGAACAGCATGGAAGTTTTTTTGCGTCTCTCGTTGCTGAAATGCAGCCAGAGCAACACTAAACCATCTTGCACACCTAGAAAACTGCTCTGAGGGTTAATACAACAACCTGCACAACCTGAACCACAGAACTCGGCAGATACACAGTGCAGAGAGGTGAAGTGGGGGAGAGAGAAGCCACAGAGGGCAGGGAGCTGTTTTTGCTTGAGGAGACAGGACGGAGACAGGGGGAGAGTATGGGAAAAACACGCCCGCCCCAATAATCAGCTGGAGAGAAAGTAGAAGCAGCCACAGGGACTGAACCAAAAAAGGGAGAAAGGAGAAAAAAGAGGTTTTAAATTCCATCAAGACTCATAAACAGGGGGAGCACAGAGTCTGAGGCTCTGCAGCTTGATACCTGGCAGTATTCTGGTGGGAAGGAAGAATTCCCAGGAGCAGAGAGTGAGGTCCAAGGGGTCCATGGCCACACAGGGAATGGTGGTTCCACTGCGGGGAGGACATTTAGTAGAGGCTGTGTGGCCACCCCACGGGCAAAGGTTCCAATGGACCCCAGAGAACAACCACATTCTCTGGTGTTGGAACAAGGATGTTAAGGGTGAAGCCTGGTGCTGGGTGTGTGTTGTGATTTTCCATAAACCCTGAAACACTACTTTTACAAGATTGTGTGAACTTTTTCTGGGGTAGGCTGGCACCCAGCCGCAGTCTCTGGACACAAGCAGCAGCACAGTCTCATGAACGTTCCTGGGGATGGGCCATACTGGCCATTGCTCAGTGAGACACTCCTCCAGAGAATCTGAGCAGGTCAAAGCCACAGTTCCTCAGAAGTGGGGTGGGGGTGGTGGTGGAGGGAGGGCCCAACATGGTGGAGAAGTAGGGAGATCTGAAGCTCCCTCCTCTCTCAAACAAAGCCATCTTGAGGCCAAAGGACTTTGAACCCCAAGACTCCTGAAGGAAAAGAGTCAGAGTGGCTTCCAGGGACCCACTGGGACAACCTGATGAGCCATAGGTGGGGTGGCTTCAGGGAACGGATCAAGGGCCCACAGTGGAGGTGGGACATGCCTATACCAAACCACGCCCCTCTGCACCTTGCAACTGTGTATCTATGGGAGCGGGTTGACACTGATGAACCAGACAGCTCTCCTCCAGACCAAGGCTGTTGCATTGCCTGGTTTAATTCTCAGACAATTCTTATTGTCTGAGAGTTTGTTTGCTCGTGTGTTTTTGTTTTCTGTTTGTTTTTTGTTTGTATGTTTGTTTTCCTTTCCAGGACTACTTCAAGGAACATATCAAAGCACACCTGGTGGAGGGTCCAAAACATCACTACAAGTAGGGAGAAAAAGTAACCAAAGTCACAACAACAGAGAGCAAGGAACACTCTCCAAAAAACACCTCCTGAAGGGCCAGGCCCTAGACAGTATATGACCCCTTTTCAATATAGTAGTGCTCTCAGGAGCAGGGCACATAATGAGCTATTAAAATTATAAGGGACAGAAAACTAGCAAAATGATGAAATGGAAGAATTCTCCTCAAAAGAAATTCCAGGAAGAAATGACAGCTAAATAATTGCTCAAAACAGATATAAACAATATAACTGAACAAGAATTTAGAAAAATAGTCATAAGATTAATTGCTGGGCTTGAAAAAAGCAAAGGAGACAGCAGAGAATCTATTGTTGCAGAGATCAAGGAACTAAAAAATAGTCATGATGAATTAAAAATGTTGTAAATTAGGTGCAAAATAAACTGCAGGCAGTGACAGCAAGAATTGAAGAGGCAGAAGGAGGAATAGGTGAAATAGAAGACAAAATTATGGAAAAAGAGGAAGCTGAGAAAAAGAGAGATAAAAAAAATTCTGGGTCATGAAGGGAGAATTAGAGACCTAGGTGATTCAATGGAATGGAATAATATCCATATCATAGGAGTTCCAGAAGAAGAAGAGACAGAGAAAGGGGCCAAAGCTGTACTTGAACAAATCAGAGCTGAGAGCTTCCCTGATCTGGGGAAGGAAACAGACATTGAAATCCAGGAGGCACAGAGAACTCCCTTCAGAGATAACTTGAATCCATCTTCTACATGACATACCACAGCAAAACTGGCAAAATACAAAGATAAAGAGAGCATTCTGAAAGCATCTAGGTATAAATGGGACTTAACCTACAAGGGTAGACACATAAGGGTAGTAGCAGACCTATCTACTGAAACTTGGCAGGCCAGAAAGGAGTGGCATGAAATTTCAATGTGATGAACAGAAAAAATATGCAGCCGAGAATCCTTTATCCAGCAAACTTGTCATTCAGAATAGAAGGAGAGATAAAGGTTTTCCCAAACAAAAACTGAAGGAATTCACCACCACTAAACCAGCCCTATAAGAGATCCTAAGGGGGACTCTGTGAGTGAAATGTTGCAAGAACCACAAAATACCAGAGACATCACTACAAGCATGACACCTACAGATAACATAATGACTCTAAACCCATATCTTTCAATACTAACACTGAATGTAAATGGACTAAATGCTCCAATCAAAAGACGTAGGATATCACAATGGATAAAAAAAAAATAAGACCAATCTATTTGCTGTCTACAAGAGACTCATTTTAGACCTGAGGACACCTTCAGATTGAAAGTGAGGGGATGGAGAACTACCTATCATGCTACTGGAAGTCAAAAGAAAGCTGGAGTAGCCATGCTTATATCAGACAAACTAGATTTTAAACTAAAGTCTGTAGCAAGAGATGAAGAAGGACATTATATCATAATTATGGAGTCTATCCATCAAGAAGATCTAACAATTATAAATGTTCATGTCTACGCACCAAATTCAGAAGCACCAAAATATATAAAACAATTAATCACAAACATAAGGAATCTTATTGGTAAGAATGTGGTAATTGCAGGGGACTTTAATACTCCACTTACAACAATGAATAGATCATCTGGACAACAAATCAATAAAGAAACAATGGCCCTGAATGATACACTGGACCAGATGGACTTGACAGATATATTTAGAACTTTTCATTCTAAAGCAGCAGAATATACATTCTTTTCAAGTGCACATGGAACATTCTCCACGATAGATTACATACTGGGTCACAAAACAGCCCTCAATAAATATGAAAGAATTGAGATCATACCATTCACACTTTCAGATTACAATGCTATAAAACTTGAATTCAACCACAGGAAAAAGTTTGGAAAACCCCCAATTGCATGGTTAAAGAACATCTTACTAAAGAACTAATGTGTCAACCAGGCAATTAAAGAAGAAATTAAAAAATATATGGAAACAAATGAAAATGAAACAAAACAATCCAAAACCTTTGGGATGCAATGAAGGCAGTCCTAAGAGGAAAATTGCAATCCAGGTCTATCTCAAGAAACGAGAAAATCCCAAATCCAAAACCTAACAGCACACCTAAAGGAACTAGTTCCTAAAGGAACTAGAAGCAGAACAACAAAGAAACCCCAAAGCCAGCAGAAGAAGAGAAATAATAAAGATTAGAGCAGAAATAAACAATATAGAATTAAAAAAAAAAACAGTAGAACAGATAAATGAAAAGAAAAGTTGGTTTTTTGAAAAAAAAAATTGATAAACCTCTAGCCAGACTTCTCACAAAGAGAAGAAAGAGGACCCAAATAGATAAAATCACGAATGAAAATGTATTTATCACAACCAATCCCTCAGAAATACAAGCAATTATCAGAGAATACTATGAAAAAATATATGCCAACAAACTGGATAACCTGGAAGAAATGAAAAAATTCCTAGACACCCACACACTACCAAAACTCAAATGGGAAGAAATGGAAAATTTGAACAGAGCCATAACTAGTGAAGAAATTGAATCAGTTATCAAAAATCTCCCAACAAATAAGAGTCCTGGGACAGATGGCTTCCTTAGGGAAATCTACCAGACATTTAAAGCAGAAGTAATACCTATCCTTCTCAAGCTGTTCCAAAAAATAGAAACGGAAGGAAAACTTCCGGACCCATTCAATGAAGCCAACATTACCTTGATTCCAAAACCAGACAGAGACCCCACTAAAAGAGAATTACAGGCCAATATCCCTGATGGACCTGGATGCAAAAATTCTCAACAAGATACTAGCAAATCGAATTCAACAGCATATAAAAAGAATTATTCACCATGATCAAGTGGGATTCATTCCTGGGTTGCAGGGCTTGTTCAATATTCACAAAAAAATCAATGTAATACATCACATTAATAAAAGAAAGGAAGAACCATATGATCCTCTTAATGGATGCAGAAAAAACATTTGACAAAATACAGCATCCTTTCTTAATAAAAACTCTCAAAAAATCGGGATAGAAGGAACATACCTTAACATCATAAAAGCCATATATGAAAAGCCCACAGCTAATATCATCCTCAGTGGGGAAAACTGCGAGCTTTCCCCTTGAGATCAGGAACATGATAGAGATGTCCACTCTCACCACTATTGTTTAACATAGTGTTGGAAGTCCTAGCATTAGCAATCAGAAAACAAAATGAAATAAAAGGCATCAAAATTGGCAAGGAAAAAGTCAAACTTTCACTTTTTGCAGACGACATGATACTCTACATGAAAAACCCAAAAGACTTCATCAAAAGACTGCTAGAACTGGGTACAAAATCAGTGTACACACATCTGTTGCTTTTTTATACAATAATGAAGCAACAGAAAGATAATTAAAGAAACTGATCCCATTTACAATTGCACCAAGTATCATACAATACCTAGGAATAAACCTAACAAAAGATGTAAAGATCTGTATGTTGAAAATTATAGAAAGCTTATGAATGAAATTGAAGAAGACACAAAAAATGGAAAAACATTCCATGCTCATGGATTGGAAGAATAAATATTGTTAAAGTATCAATATTACCCAAAGAAATCTACATATTCAATGCAATTGAACAAATAATCCTAAAATTTGTATGGACACACAAAAGACCCCGAATAGCCAAAGTAATATTCAAGAAGAAAACCAAAGCAGGAGGCATCACAATCCCAGACTTTAGCCTCTATTACAACGCTGTAATCATCAAGACAGTATGGTACTGGCACAAAACAGACACAAAGACCAATCAAATACAATAGATAACCCAGAATTGGACCCACAAATGTATGGCCAACTAATCTTTGACAAAGCAGGAAAGAGCATCCAATGGAAAAAAGACAGTCTCTTTAGCAAAGCTGCTAGGAGAACTGGACAGCAACATGCAGAAGATTGAAACTGGACCACTTTCTTACACCATACACAAAAGTAAACTCAAAATGGATGAAAAACCTAAATGTGAGACAGGAAACCATAAAAACCTTAGAGGAGAAGGCAGGCAACAACGACTTTGACCTCAGCTGCTGCAATTTCTTGCTCAATACATCTACAAAGGCAAGGGAACTAAAAGCAAAAATGAACAATTGGGACCTCATCAAGATTAAAAGCTTCTACCCTGCAAAGGAAACAATCAACAAAACTAAAAGGCAACTGATGAAATGGGAAAAGATATTTGCAAATGACATATCAGATAAAGGGTTAGTACCCAAAATCTATAAAGAACTTACCAAACTCAACACCTGAAAAATGAATAATCCAGTGAAGAAATGGGCAGAAGATATGAATACATACTTTTCCAAAGAATACATCCAGATGGCCAACAGACACATGAAAAGATGCTCAACGTCACTCATCAGGGAAATACAAATCAAAACCACACTGAGATACCACCTCACATCAATAGGAGTGGCTAAAATTAGTAACTGAGTTAGAGTGGCTACAATGAACAAATCAAGAAATTACAGATGCTGGCAAGGATGTGAAGAAATGGGAACACTCTTGCACTGTTGGTGGGAATGCAAACTGGTGCAGTCCCTCTAGAAAACAGTGAGCAGGTTCCTCAAACAATTAAAAATAGAACTACCCTGCGACCCAGCAATAGTACTACTAGGAATTTATCTAAGGGATACAGGAGTGCTAATGCATAGGGGCACATGTACCCCAATGTTTATAGCAGCACTTTCAACAATAGCCAAATTATAGAAAAAGCCTAAACATCATCAACCGATAAATGGATAAAGACGATGTGGTTTATATATACAATGGAATACTACTTGGCAATGAGAAGGAATGAAATCATGCCATTTGCAGCAACGTGGATGGAACTGGAAGGTATTATGCTGAGTGAAATAAGTCAGTCAGGGAAGGACAGATATCATATGTTTTCACTCATATGTGGATCTTAAGAAACTTAACAGAAGACCATGGGGGAGGAGAAGGGGAAAAAATAGTTACAAACTGAGAGGGAGGGAGGCAAACCACAAGAGACTCTTAAATACAGAGAACAAATTGAGGGTGGACGGGGGGAGGGGTGGGGGAGAGAGAAAATGGGTGATGGTCATTGAGGAGGGCACTTGTTGGGATGAGCACTGGGTGTTTTTGTAAGCCAATTTAACAATAAATTATATTATAAATGAATGAATGAATGAATGAATGAACATGTACAACGCATGATTTTAACATAATTTACAACTCAACCAGGGTATTGTTAGAGATCCTGAAAATTCCAGATCTGTTATCAAGGCTAATGCCATATAATGGTGACCTTGGCTATGTACTGGCCTACAAGGACTATACTTGTTTTCCTCTCCTAATAGAATGGTTTGTATTCTGTTTAGGGCAACTTATGTATTCAAATACCCCAAGTGAACAAACTGAAAACTGATGTGAAGATCAATGAGTCAATTTTATTATAGTTCTTAATTTTCAAAAAATCCTGTCCTGGTCCATTTTTGAGGTTTTGTCTAGAGGATGGTCAGTTCCCCTCTTGAGCACCTGATTAAATCCATACCCCACTACTTTTCTTATCCAGGCTTTCACATTCCAGGCCCCAGGGCCAAGTATCAGACAACTAGGAACAAGCTCATAGACAACTATGCCCATGAGCCTGGGAAATTATTCAAGTTAGCCTGTCTTGGAGCCCTTCATACCTAACCTGATCCCACCTGCCATATATCCACTTCATTCTACAATTTCAACTTGGTTTTAGCCTGTGTGTTAGGGCAAGGCCTATGTGGCCCTCCATGGCAACTTTCTCATTTTTTGAAAGATAAGTAACAAACAGATATGCTTCTTATTTATTAAAATGTCTTTGTGTTGTGTCCTACCATCAAAAGAATCTTGAAACTATAAAGCAAGAAAAAATAATCTATTCCTTGCTTCTCTCCTAGCTTCTGGTGGTGTGCTGGAAATCTTGGGAGTTCATCAGCTTGTGGGGGGTGTGCCTTGATCTCTGCCTTTATCTCTACATGGCATTCTCCCTGTGTGTGTATCTGTGTCCCATTTCCCTCTTTTTATATGACACCAGTTATTGGACTACAGCCCAACCTATTCCAGTGCGGTCTCATCATAACTAATTACATCTGCAATGACCCTGATCAAAATAAGGTCACATCTGAGGAACTGAGGGTTAGAATTTCAACATATGAATTTTGATAGAACACAATTCAACTCATAATAGAAAGTCTTTATTAAAGCCACACATTATGTCTATCCTATGGCCATCAATTTTAATATTTTGGTATATACCCAAGATATTAAATGCCTAAGTAAACCAAAAGATATGTACAAAACACAAATGTTCATAGAAGCTTTATTTATGTTATTCCTGAAATGGAAAATTCAAGTACACAACAAAATGGATGAATAAATTATGGCATGATCAAACCAAAAAACCTCTTCACAGTGTTACAAAATTGAACTATGTAAAGAATTTCATTTATATGGAGTTCAAAAACTAGCAAAATGGTGATAGAAGTCAGAGGAGTGTTTCTTTCTGGGGAAGGGATATCAACAGAGAAGGAGCAGGAAGGAAACTTCTTGAAGAGTGGAAATGGTCTTACCTTGGTTTTGGAGGTGACTATCTGGGTGCATACACATGTAAAAATTCATGAAGCTATCCACTAAAGATTTGTGCATTTTACCCTGAGTAATTTATGTTTCCCAAAATGCTACTTTCTAAATGAATTGCTATATAATTTATTGCGTCACTTCAGTACTGTGGGAGAACCAATGAATTGTAGGTATTGGCTTTTTTTTTCTTTATCACTGAACAAAACTCAGCGACATTTCCCATCCGTGGCTAGTCCGTGGCTAACCGCTCCAAAGACATACTCTGGAGAGAATGTCAGCTTTGAGGGTACTGATCTCCATCAATGTTATAGTGTCTGGTAAGTATGATTTTTCAGAAAAAAGTAAAGATATTTTCAGTGGTGACAAGGAGGCCCTTGATCCATTTATAAAATGTTTTATAATTTGTCCTAGCAGCAGTGATAAATTTGTTTATTATCCAGCAAACCTTCTGATTTTCTTATGTCAATGGTGCACTGACTAGTTGTCTGGCTGAGTCCAGGGTAATAAGGGGGCCCTGGAATGGAGTGAAACTGAACTTGTGTGACAAGGAAAAAGGTAGTGTTTCCTCCAGTATTTTGGTTTATATTTTTCTTGTCTCTTGGAATTCTTATATCTTGGACCTTATGTGTATTGATGTGTGACTATTGTTTTTCCTTTGATATTTCTAATATTTTTAGCTCACAGGCTAAGAAAGAAACCCTAAATTTCTACTTGGGGTTTTTAAATTTTAAAATAGAGGCAAAAAGTATATGGGGAAAATTTGTTTCAGAAAACAAGGATCAGAGAACATAAGAATATAGTAATGATTATCTATTCAAAGTCTCTGATTTCAACCTCACACCAGAACAAATGGAATGTTATCCCAAAGCATGAACAGTAGAACGAATGAGTGGAGGAGCTAAAATTAGAGCAGACTCAGGCAGGTGGAAACAAAACCTTGAATCCATCCTGTCTTTCCTTATAATCATCCCAAAGAAATTCTAAAACATTCTGAGCAACACTGGCTTCCACATTTCCATATATGTCTGGTAAAGGGAGGGGAGAACCAGTTCTTAAGAGAAAGAAAGATGGGAAACAAGGGCCATAAAAAGTTGAAAGAAATTGGGAAGAAGGTAGAAAGGTAGAAGAAGGTAGAAAAATTTGGGAAGAACTCAGAAGACAGTGAATAGCAGATTTGACTCATGAAAGCACTAGAGAAATATTTAGATGTGGCAGGAAACAGATGGCAACAAAAAGATGTAATTGAAAAGAGTAATTAAACCTGTTTATGTAATTGATTCCATTACATATTTGAAGGGGAAAAACTGTAAGATTGCAATATGTATTTGATAAAATTAAATATCCACTTAGTATAAAAAGGTTTTGTTTTGTTTTGTTTTGCTTTTTGTGTTTTAAGACTTAATTTTTTTCAGTGCAGTTTTAAGTTTACAGCAAAATTGAGAGGAAGGGGCAGAGATTTCCCATATACCTCACCTCCTAACCCCACCTAAGCACAGCTTCTATTTCATTATCAACATCCCCTCCAGAGTGTTACATTTGTTACAAGTGATGAACCTACCCTGACACATAATCATCTCCCCAAGGCCATAGTTTACATAGGGTTCATTCTCAGTCTTGTGCATTCTGTAAGTTTGAACAAAAGTACAATGGCCTGTATCCATTACTATAGTATCATACAGAGTAGTTTCACTGCCCTAAAAGTCCTCTGTGTTCCCTGTATTTATCCTCCCTCCCCTCTAAACCGTGGCTTTTTCTAAACCTCTAAACTGCTCATCTTTTTAGAGTCTCCACAGTTTCTGCCTTTTTCTGAATATTTTATAGTTGGAATTATATGGTATGTAGCCTTTTCATAGGCTTTTTTTCACTTAGTAATAGGTATTTCAGTTTCCTCTTTGTCTTTTCATGGCTCTATAGGTCATTCTTTTTAGCACTGAACAATATTCCGTTGTCTGCATGCATCCCCATTTATTCAGCCATTTACCTACTGAAGGGCATCTTGGTTGCTTCCAAGAGTTGGCAATTCTGAGTAAAGTTGTTATTTTCTGACTTTCATATTTCCTTCTCCCTGAAGAACTTTTAACATTTCTTACAAGGCAGTTCCCCTGAAAACAATTTCCCTCAATTTTTGTTTGTTTGAGAAAGTCTTTTATGTATCCTTCACTTGTGAAGGGTAACTTTGTAGGATACATAGTTCTAGGGTGGTGGGTTGTTATTCTATTAACATTTTAAATATTTTACTTCGTTCTTTTTTTCCCTTGCATGGCTTCTTAGGAGAAGTTGTATATAATTCTCATCTTTGTTTCTCTATAAGGTGTTTTATTTCTCTGGCATTTTTCAGAACTTTTTATCTTTGATTTTTCTATAGTTTTCATATGATATGCCAGGTCTAGGGTTTTTTCTTTGGCATTTTTCTTGCTTGGTGCTCTCCAAGTTTCCTAGATCTTTGGTTTGGTATGGAGTGAACTTGGGGAAATTCTCAGTCATTGTTTCAAAAATTTCCTCTGTTCTTTTCTCTCATCCTCCTCTTCTGATTTTTCCATTACACGTGTTTTACACATTGTGGGAGTTGTCCCACAGTCCTTTGATACTCTGTTCTGGTTTTTTTTTTAAGTGTTTGTTTTCTTTGTTTTTCAGTTTTGGAGGTTTCTATTGATATATTCTCTAGCTTAGATAATCTTTCTTCAGCTATATCCAGCCTATTAATAAGGTCATCAAGGCCTTCCTCATTTCTGTTATAGTGTTTTTGATTTGATTTTGTCAATTTTGCCTCCTGTATTTTGAAGCTCTTACTAGGTATACAAGCATATCTTGTTTCATTGTGTGTCACTTTATTGTACTTTGCATATATTGTGGTTTCTACTAATTGAAGGTTTGTGGCAAGTGTGCATCGAGTAACTCTATCAGCATCTGCTCACTTTGCGTCTCTGTGTCACATTGTGGTAATTCTTGAAATATTTGAAGCTTTGTGATTACATTATATTTGTTGTGGTGATCTGTGATCAGCGATCTCTGATGTTACTACGCAATTGTTTTGCGGTGTCACTATGTCACCGCATGAGATGGTGAATGTAAGTGGAACGTGTGTGTGTGTGTGTGTGTGTGTTGGCTATTTCCCCATCTCCATCTCCCTCTCTTCAGACCTCCCTTTTTCCTGAGACACAACAATATTGAATTTAAGCCAATTAATCACCTCCCAATGGCTGCTAAGTACTCAAGTGAAAGGAGGAGTTGCATATTTCTCACTTGAAATCAAAACTTAGAAATGATTCATAAGCTTAGCGAGGAAGGCATGTTGAAAGCTGAAGCAGGTCAAAAGCTAGGCCTCTTGTACCCCCAGTTAACCAGGTTATGAATGTGAAGGAAAGTTCCTGAAGGAAACGAAAGTGCTACTCTAGTGAACACACTAATGATAAGGAAGTGAAACAGCCTTATTGCTGATAAGGAGAAAGTTTCAGTGATCTAGAAAGAAGACCAACACAGCTACAACATTTCCTGAAGTCAAAGCCTAGTGCAGAGCAAGGCCCTAACGCTCCTTGATTCTATGGAGGCTGAAGGAGGTGAGGAAGCTGTGAAAGAAAAGTTGGAAGCTAGCAGAGGTTGGTTCATGAGGTTTAAGGAAAGAAACTGTCTTCATAGTAAAAATGCGAAGTGAGGGGGAGGAGTCAAGATGGAGGAAAAGTAGGGGGATCAGAATTTCCCTCCTCCCTCAAACACAGCAGTATTGAGGTCAGAACACTTGGAATACCCAGGAAATCAATCTGTGGAGTGGCAGAAGGATTTCCACAGGTGGAAAGAGACAGCTTGGTGTGACAGAGGTATGTATTTGCAAATTGGGAGAGTTAAACTGTCAGTGTAGGCATGGAGGGGAGGAGAGCCCTTCTATGCAGAGACAAAAGGAAGTGAAGAGACGCTATAGAACTGTGGGATTGTATTTAGACAAGGGAAAAACTTCTCCGGACCACGGATGAGGAACAAAAAATACAGAGAGAGCCAGTTTCTAGTTTGCAAACAGCCTTAGGAGTAACTATTGGGGTTTTCATGGTTGCACGACTTTCTCTGGACTGAAGCCTGCTGTGTGCATGCACCTGCTGCGGGGGGGAGCCAGCCCCGGGCTTGGTGACTATCTTGGGGGTGCACTGGGAGAGAAGACTCCCCTTCCTTGGAGTACTGTGGGAAGAGGGCTTATTGCCACCCCTTCAGATGCCAGCCAAAGGCCTTTTATCGGCAGTTCTGGGTCCATGTGGTGCAGGATGCTTTACAACCTTGGATTTTGGATCCCAGAGGAATGCCTAGGAGGCCCAGGAGATTGTGAAGCAGAACAGGCCACCAGTGCCGCTCTGTGAGAGGTGCCTGAACAGTATGGTTCGAGACACCTGTCTGGGGAGGAGAGATTGGGGTGTCACCATTTTCTCTCCAACACCAACTGGGTGGGGCATCAAGGAACAGGACAGTGGGCCTAAGTGGAGGTGGGATCTGTCTACATCAAATCCCACCCCTCCATGCCTGGTAACTGCTTATCTACTGGGATGGAACTGACACTGAGTGAACCAGAGGGACTGTCCTCCAGACCAGCACAGCCACCGGTCCCAGGCACCAACAGACAACTGTCCCGTGGTTTTGTATGTTAGTCTGGCTTTTAAAAGTTGTTTTTTTCCTTTTATTATTTTTTTCTCTTTTCTTTACTTCTCTTTTCCCTTCTTTCTCCTTCTATGCCCCCCCCCCTTTTTTCTTTTCCTCTTTCCTTTGGGATCAGGCTCATAGTTCCTGATTTGATTTTTGGTCTATTCTTACTATATGTATATGTATATGTATATGTATATGTATATATGTATATGCATATGTATATGTATATATATATGTATATGTATATATGTATATGTATATATATATATATTTACTATACTCTACTTACTATACTGTACTATATACTATACTTACTATGTTTCCCTTTCTTTGTTCTGGTTGTTTGTTTAGTCAGGCATTTTCACTCTATTCTTTTTATACTTATTCTGTATCTCCTTCGTTATTTTCCTCTCTCTTTCTCTCCAGATTAAGCCTTATTAAACCTTAAGTTTGATTCTCTGCCTGGTCTTTTATCTGCCTCCCGCCTCATTTCTCTCTTTGTATGGGATAAGTCTTCCCCCCCCCCCACATTTTTCCTTTTTTCCAGGGTTATTTCAATGAACAAATCAAAGCACATCTGGTGGAAGGTCTAATCCACTACTATGAGCAGTGAGATAAAGCAAGCAAATATGCAATAACAGAGTACACACAACACACTCCAAAAACACTTCCTGAAGTGTCAGATTTGGGACAGTGTATAGCCTCTTTCTAATATAGTACTGCTTGCAGATGTAGGACACATAACAAACTATAAAAGCATGTAAAAGACAGAAACCAGCCAAAGTGATGAAATGGAAGAAATCTCCTCAAAGGAAATTCCAGGAAGAAATGACAGCCAGAGAATTGCTCAAAACAGATATAAACAATATATCCAAACAATAATTTAGAATAATAGTCATAAGACTAAGAGCTGGGCTTGAAAAAAGCATAGAAGACACCAGAGAATCTATTGCTGCAGAGATCAGGGACTGAGAAATAGTTATGATGAATTAAGAAACGTTGTAAATGAGATGTAAAATAAACTAGATAGAGTGATAGCAAGGATGGGAGAAGCAGAGGAGAGAATAGGTGAAATGGAAGATAAAATTATGGAAAAAAATGAATCTGAGAAAAGGAGAGAAAGGACATTACTTGATTACGAGGGGAGAATTAGAGACCTAAGTGATTTAATGAGATGAAACAATATCTGTTGCATAAGAATTCCAGAAGAAGAAGACAGAGAGAGGGGAAGAATGTTTATTTGAACAAATTATGGCTGAGAACTTCCCTAATCTGGGGAAGGATGCAAACATCGAACTCCAGGAGTCACAGATAACTCCGTTCAAAATCAACCCAAACACGTCAACATCATGACATACCATAGTAAAACTGGCAAAATAGAAAGATAAAGAGAGAGTTCTGAAAGCATCTAGGGACAAATGGGCCTTAACCTACAAGGGTAGATACAAAAGGGTAATAACTGCACTGAATTTATGCACTGAATTTATGCACTGAAACTTGGCAGGCCAGAAGGGAGTGGCAGGAAATGTTCAATATGCTACATAGGAAAAATATGCAGCCAAGAATCCTTTATCCAGCAAGGCTGTCATTCGGAATAGACGGATAGATAGTCTTTCCCAGACAAATAAAAACTGAAGGAGTTTATGACCACAAAATCAGCCTTGCAGGAGATTGTACGGAGGACTCTGTGAGTGGAAAGCAACGAAGACTACAAAGGACCAGGGACATAACCACAAGCATGAGTCCTCAATATAACACAATGAGACTAAATCCATATTTTTCAATAATCACTCCAAATGTAAATGGATTAAATGCCCCAATCAAAAGACAAAGGGTATCAGAATGGATAAAAAACAAGGTCCATTTATATTCTTCCTACAACAGACTCATTTTAGACCTGCGGGCACCTGCAGATTGAAAGTGAGGGGTTGGAGAACCATTTATCATGCTACTGGGTGTCAAGAGAAAGCCAGAGTAGCCATATTTATATCAGACAAACTAGATTTTAAAACAGACTGTACCAAGAGATGAAGAGGGGCATTATATCATAATTATGGGATCCTATCCATCAAGAAGAGCTAACAATTATAAATGTTCATTCCCAAACATGGAAGAATGCAATATATAAATCAGTTAATCACAAACATAAATAAATGTATAGATAACAATAATGTGATTGTAGGGGACTTTAACACTCCACTTACAACAATAGAGAGATCATCTAGGTGGAAAATCAGTAAGGAAACAATGGCTCTGAAGGAAACATTGGACCAGATGGACATAACAGATATATTCAGAATTTTTCATCCAGAGTGCATCCATGTGCATCCAGAGTGCACATGGAACATTCTCCAAAATAGATCACATATTGGGTCACAAAACAGCCCTTAACAAATATAAAAGGATTTATATCATACCATGCATATATTCAGATCACAACGCTATGAAACTTGAAATCATCTAAAAGAAAAAAAATGGAAAGCCTCCAAACACATGGAGGGTAAACAACATTCTACTAAAGAATGAATGGGTCAACCAAGAAATTAAAGAAGGAATTTAAAAATATATGGAAGCAAATGAAAATGAAAACACAACAGCCCAAACCCTTTGGGATGCAGCAAATGCAGTCCTAAGAGGAAAATACATTGCAATCCAGGTCTATCTCAAGAAGCAAGAAAGGTTTCAAATACAGAACCTATCCTCACACCTAAAGGAACTAGAAATACTGCAGCAAAGAAAGCTCAAAACCAGCAGAAGAAGAGAAATGATAAAGATTAGAGCAGAAATAAACAATATAGAATCCAAAAATACAGTAGAAAGTTCAATGAATCTAAGAGCTGGTTTTTTGAAAGAATAAAATTGATAAACCCCTAGCCAGACTTCTCAAAGTGAGAGAGAGAGAGAGAGAGAGAGAGAGAGAGAGAAAAAACCCAAATAGATAAAATCTCAAACGAAAGAGGAGAGATCAAAACCGAAACCACAGAAATAAAAAAATTATTAGTGAATACTATGAAAAGTTATATGAGAACAAACTTCAAAATCTGGAAGAAATGGACCCACACACTACCAAAACTCGAACAGGAAGAAATAGAAAATTTGAACAGACCCATAACCAGAAAAAGTTGAATCAGTTATCAAAACTCTCCCAACAAATAAGAGTCCTGGGTCAGATGGCTTCCCAGAGGAATTATAGAAGCCATTTAAAGCAGAGTTAATATTTATTCTTCTCAAGCTGTTCCAAAAAATATAAATGGAAGGAAAGATTCCAGACTGATTTTATGAAGTCAGCATTACCTTGATTTCCAAATCAAAGACTCCACTAAAAAGGAGAATCACATGCCAATATCCCTGATGAACAGGAATGCAAAAATTCTCAACAAGACACTAGCAAGTTGAGTTCAACAGTATATTAAAAGAATTATTCACCATGATCAAGTGGGATTCATTCCTGGGCTGCAGGGCTGGTTCATTATTCACAAATCAATCAACGTGATACATCATATTAATAGAATAAAGGATAAGAACCATATGATCCTGTCAATAGATGCAGAAAAAGCATTTGACAAAATACAGCATCCTTTCTTTATAAAAGCCCTCAAGAGAGTCAGGAGAGAAGGAACATACCTTAACATCATAAAAGCCATATATGAAAGGCCCACAGGTAATATCAGCCTCAATGGGGAAAAACTAAGAGCTCTCCCCCTGAGATCAGGAACACAACAGAAATGTCCACTCTCACCACTGTTGTTTAACATAGTGTTGGAAGTCCTAGCCTCAGCAACCAGACAACAAAATGAAATAAAAATCATCCAAATTGGCAAAGAAGAAGTCAAACCTTCACTTTTGCAGATAATATGATAGTCTACATGAAAAACCTGAAAGACTCCATCAAGAAACTGCTAGAACTGATACATGATATCAGCAGTCACAGGATATAAAATCAGTGCACAGACATCAGTTGCATTTCTATACACCAATAATAAAGCAACAGAAAAAGGTATCAAGGAATCGATCCCATTTACAGCTGCACCAGGAACTATAAAATACATAGAAATAAATCTAGCCTAAAAGGTAAATTATCTGTATGCTGAAAACTATAGAAAGCTTATGAACAAAACTGAAGAAGACACAAAGAAATGGAAAAATCTTCCATACTCATTGATTGGAAGAACAAATATTATTAAAATGTTGATACTACCCAATGCAGTCTACACATTCAATGCAATCTCAATTAAAATAACACCAGCATTCTTCACAGAGCTATAAAAAACAATCGTAAAATTTATTTGGAACTATAACCAACCCTGAATAGTGAAAGTAATATTGAAAAAGAAAACCAAAGCTGGAGACATCACAGGCCTGGACTTTAGCCTGTACCCCAAAGCTGTAATCATCAAAACAGTATGGTATTGGCACAAAAACAGACACATAGTCCAGTGGAATAGAATAGAGAACCCAGAAATAGACCCACAAATGTATGACAAACTAATCTTTGACAAAGCAGAAAAGAGTATCCAATGGAAAAAAAGTCTCTTTAGCAAATGGTGCTGGGAAAACTGGACAGCAACATGCAGAAGAATGAAACTGGACCACTTTCTTACACCATACACAAAAATAAACTCAAAATGGATGAAAGACCTAAATGTAAGACAGGGAGCCATCAAAATCCTAGAGGAGAAAGCAGGCAAAAACCTCTTTGACCTCGGCCACAGCAATTTCTTACTTGATGTGTCTCTGAAGGCAAAGGAAATAAAAGCAAAAATGAACTACTGGGACCTTATCAAGATAAAAATACTTCTGCACACCAAAGTAAGCAATCAACAAAACTAAAAGGCAACCAATAGAATGGGAGAAGATATTTGCAAATGACATATCGGATAAAGGGTTAGGATCCAAAATCTATAAAGAACTTATCAAACTCCACACCTAAAAAACAAATAATCTCTTAAAGAAACAGGCAGAAGACATGAATAGATACTTTTCCAAAGAAGACATCCAGATGGCCAACAGACACATGAAAAGATGCTCAACATCACTTATCACTAGGGAAATACAAATCAAAACCACATTGAGATACCACCTCACACCAGTAGGAGTGACTAAAATTAGTAACTGAGGAAACAATGGATGTTGGTGAGGATGTGGAGAAAGGGGAACCCTTTTGCAATGTTGATGGGAATTAAAATTGGAGCAGACACCCTGGACAACAGTGTGGAGAAATTTTCCTCAGTAATTAAAAATAGAATTATCCTATGACCTAGTAATAGCACTACTAGAAATTTATCCAAAGGTTACAGAAGTGCTGATTTGTAAGGGCCCGTGTACCCCAATGTTTATAGCAGCACTATGAACAATAGTCAAATTATGGAAAGAGCCCAAATGTCCATCAACTGATGAATGGATAAAGAAGATGTGGTTTATATATTCAATGGAATACTACTTCGCAATGAAAACGAATGAAATCATGCCATTTGCGGCAACACGCATGGAACTGGAAGGTATTATGCTGAGTGAAGTAAGTCAGTCAGAAAAAGAGAAATATATGTTTTCACTCATATGTGGAATTTGAAAAACTTAACAGAAGACCACAGGGGAAGGGAAGGCAAAATAAGTTACAAACAGAGAGGGAGGCAAAACATAAGAGACTCTGAAATATAGAGAACAAACTGAGAGTTGATGGGGATTGGGGGTTGGGGGGGCGGGGAAAATGGGTGATGGGCACTGAGGAGGGCATTTGTTGGGATGAGCAATGGGTGTTGTATGTAAGTGATGAATCACTGGAATCTACTCCTGAAGCCAAGAAGACTACACAGTATATGAGCTAACTTGACAATAAATTATTAAAAAAAAAAAAGTGCAAGCTGAAGAAGCAAATGCTAATGTTGAAGCTTCAGTAAGTTATCCAAGAGATCTAGCTAAGATAATGCATGAAAGTGACTACACTAAAGAATAGATTTTTAACATGACAAAACTGTCTTATATTGGAAGAAGATGTCATTTAGGACTTTCTGATATTCTCCCTTTTTTGTATTCTGTACATTTGTGTTTTTCACTATAGTTTTCCAGGTTGAGTAAGAGAATCAGGTAAGTAGAGAATCAATGAGTAAATTGAATTCTGTTGTATTCTCCTAATCTGCCTACTTACATTCTGGGGAGTCAGGTATAGGGGAAGCACATATTTCTTGTTTTTTTTTTAATTTTCTTTTTATTTCTTTAAACATCCTCAACACATTTATTTTTATACCCTATGTTTCATAATTCTAATATATGAGATTCTGAATCTTATTCTCTCTAGGAATAACAGATGGCAGCTAATGAAAATAATATTATCTGACTTTATGGTTTCTTGAGTCTTCCTGCGTTTTGTAATTTTGAAATGTGAGCTCATAATTGTGTGGCTTTGAGTCTGAAAACTGGTTTGAATACAAAAACCTGGTGAAGTACCATGATTTTCCATTATGGCAAATAACCTGAGTCTTTACTCACCGCTATGGACTGAATGTGTCCTCCAAAACTCCTATGTCAAAACCCAATCTCCAATGGGATGCCATTTGGAGACGGAGGCTTTGGGAAGTAACTTTGTCATGAGGATGGAGTTCTCAGATTAGTACCTTTATAAGAAGAGACCCAAGAGAGCCTGCTTTTTCTTTTTCTCTCTCTCTGCCACTACGTGTGTGAATACAGTGAGAAGACAGCTATCTACAAGTCAGGAAGTGGGTTTTCACTGGACACCATGCCTGCTAGTGCTTTATCTTAGACTTCCACCTTCTAGAACTGCGAGATAAAGTGTTTGTTATTTAAACAACTCTATTTTTTTGTTTTAGGAGGCAACACTGACGTAAGACACTCATTTATCCTTCATCTGGTCATATAGGTCAAACCATACCGTCTTTGGCTTCCCTTTTATTTTACCCCTAAGAACATTAAGATTTATTTAGCTTTTGCCACAAATTCTTCAGGTCAGAGCCTCTTGGTTGTCATTAGGGCCTTGATACTGTTTATGATTATCTATATTGTCCCTGACTACTAAGTGCTATCAACTTGTCTTGGCATTACAGAATCCTATCACCCTCTCTGTGGCCTGCACCATACTTTCCCACAGATGATGGGAACCTCTGTAAATAGTGTGCATGGATATCAACAGTCACTTGATTCTGCTGGATTGGAAGGAGGCCCACACCCCCAAACACTTCAGGCCACTTCTCTCTTGTAAATAAATAGGAGGGCTTCAGAATTCTGTCTAGTTTTGTGGTATGGAGAGAAGATACAGAATCCTAAGACTTCCACCTCAAGAATGAGCCTGGGGAATGGAGAAGGTGCTTTCTTAGGAAAGGGCTGAGACACATCCCAGAATCTCTAGCTTGGTTGACAGGTGGCTATCTTTTTCTGAAGAAGCCAGTCAGTAAAGACTGGGGGAGGTGATAGCTTCTTCAAGTGTGAAGACACTAGTAATGCAAAACTTTCAAAAAAAATCAAGGAAGGGTGCTTGGGTGGCTGAGTCGGTTGAGCATCTGACTTCGGCTCAGATCATGATCTCATGGTTCATGAGTTTGAGCCCCACATCAGGCTCTGTGCTGACAGCTCGGAGCCTGGAGCCTGCTTCGGATTTTGTGTCTCCCTCTCTCTCTGCCCCTCCCCTGTTCCCTCCCTGTCTCTCTCAGAAAGTAAAATAAACATTAAACAAAATTAAAAAAAATACTTTGACTTGAATGTAAAGACAGGAGGGTGCAGACACTCTGGATCTAAAGTAGGGGTATGCCAAACAGGTAGGAAGTTCAGGTCAAAAATTTATCCTGGAGCAAATCATTCTGAGACTTGCTTGCCTGTCATAATTTATGTTTTTATTGGTAACTGCAATCCAAACATGGCCTAAAGAACGTGAAAAAAAGTGTGATTTTAAGTAGAAGTCAGAAATACTAATGTGTATTCCGCTGATCACCCCATCTTGTCTTTTCAGAATGCATAAATGAAGAAATGAGAACTCTGGTTACACCAAACAATGGATTAAGGCCAAAAATGAGCAAGGACAATGACAGTGCAGGTAATGGTCATCCTTTAATGACAATTCTACCAGACATGAGCTTGATGCTGGCAAAATTTTCATGTTTTAGGATCTTGAATTGTCTTATAGGTATTTATAGACTGTATTGTCTAAAATTGTCTAAATAAATATTTATTTTATTATTTAAGAGTGCTCCTAAATTTTCCATTCTAAAATTATTTCTGTGCTTCTTTAATACAGAATATGCTTTATTAGTCAAGAATGTGATCCCTAAGCGGACCAATGGCATATCAAAAATTTTTTCATTTAATTTTTAAAACATAAGTTATTATGTTTCAAACATGGATTTAAAAAATTAGGTCTTAGCAGATATTAGTAATTTATTTTCTGTGTTCCTCACCCAGGTCTACTGTCTCCCAAAGTTGCCATTACAGTTAGTTTCTTATTTTTACTTCAAAATTTTATTTTTTTATATATATTACTTCATCAAAAAATAATTCCAGCCTTTCCAAAATGCATTCCTGGACTTATAAATATACTTTCTAATTTAATTCAATTACTCACTCTCTAGAAAAATTCAGTTTCAGGTCAACTACAGAGTAAAATAAGAAAAATAATTTTATAAACTATAAATCTAAGGGTTGGGGACAATGCATAGATGGTGCCTCCTCCCCAAAATGATAGGTTGAATGGCATCCCTCTTCCCCCAAAGAAATATCCAGTTAGCACCTGTGAGTACGGCTGTATTTGGAAAAAGGGTCTTTGAAGATGTTACTAAGCTAAAGCTCTTGAGATGAGATGACCCTGGATGAGAGTTGGGCCCTAAAGCCATGACAAGAGTCCTCAGAAGGGAAGAGAAAAGACATAGGAAGAAGGCAGTGTGAAGAAGGAGGCAGAGACTGAAATGATACATCTACAAGCCAACAAACACCAAGGATTGCTAGCAGCCCCCGAAAGCTGGAAGAAGCAAGAAAGGATTCTTCCCTAGAGCTGTTGGAAGAAACACAGCTCTGCTGACCCCTTGAATCAGACTTCTGGCTTCCAGAAATATAAGGGGGAACATTTCTATTGTATTATGTGACCACGTTGGTTATTATATGTTAAAGCAGCCTGAAGGGACTAACATAATGAGTAATTAAGTTACTTTTGTACTATAGATATATTTAAAAGAACACAATTCACATTTCTCTCTCTTCACACACACACACACACACACACACACACACACACACACCACATTGTGAAAGAGTTAAATTGGACCTCTGACATTAACAATGTGAATTTATAATCTTTGTTTAATGTACATTTATTTTTGAGAGATAGAGAGACAGAGCATGAGGAGGGGGAGGGGCAGAGAGAGAGGCAGACGCATCATCAGAAGCAAGTTCCAGGCTCTGAGCTGTCAGCACAGAGCCTGATGTGGGGCTCGAACTCATGAACTGTGAGATCATGACCTGAGCCGAAGTTGGACACTTAACCGATTGAGCCACCGGGTGCCCTGAAAACTATAACCTTTCTGAACTTCCAGGAAAAATTTGGTTTCAGATAAAGAAATTAAACAAAGAAATCACAGGACTATTCACTGATCAGAAGTTTTACACATTTATTTTGCTACTTTGATGAATACAGAGCTTCAAGGAAGACTGCGTAAGAATGGTTTCTATTTTCAGTGAAGATGTGATACTTGATATGAAATCAGCCTTCTATGGCAGCTAGCTGCCAGTCGAGATAATAAAACTAAAGGATTCATATATCAACAATTAATGAAACCTATAAAGTATTTCCAACATCATAAAAATAATCAGGAATATTTGTGAAAACAAGTATTTTTTCCCTCTTCTGAAAATAATTATTTTGCACACTTAAGAGTACCTTAGAACTTGTGGGTTTTATCTTTGGTATGAGAAGCTTCAGGGGTAATTAACTGGTATTTCTTCTCAGGGCATTCTTTGGAAGGAGTAATATTTTGCTCAATTGTAGGAGAATTTGGTATCTGATTCTAGAGGCAGATTTCTCCATGCACCTCCACTCACTGGAATACCTTTATTAACCAGAAGGTCTCTTTCTTTCTTGTTTTTTTTTTTTAATTTACTTTATGTTTTTTATTTATTTTGAGAGAAAGAGGCAGAGAGAGAGATGCAAGGAGGGGCAGAGAGAGAGGGAGAAGGAGAATGCCAAGCAGCCTCCACACTGTCAGTGCAGAGCCAGCTGTGGGGCTCAAACTCATGAACCGTGAGATCATGACCTGAGCTGAAATGGAGAGTCAGATGCTCAACTGACTGAGCCACCCAGGTGCCCCAGCAGAGGTCTCTTTCACACTCCAGCCTACTGGGAGATCATTCAACACAATGCTTGAAAACTTCTCTCAAATCAGTTACGAAAACATCACTTAATGCAAGACCAGGCTCTTCTAACAGAATTCCATACGATCCAGACATGGATTTAGTTATATCTGCTAAGAACTAACTTGCTAATATTCCCATACAAGATGGCTAAAATGAGAAGCCACTGAAATGGTAAAAAGTTAACAGTTTGTAGCATGAACATTATGCACTTTATCACTAAAAGTAACAATGTCTACAGGGCATATGAAGTAAAATCCAAAGGATACAAGAAAACCCTTTAGAGGTATCAATCACGACTAAATTCTTTGAACTTTCCATAGACAACAGTCTGTATCTTTAAAATAGGAGCAGTTCTCAGGGCTGTAGAGGCCAAAATGCCCATGAGAGAAATCCCTCATATACTGAACTAACCTTTGTCTGTCATGGTGGCCTTAATCCCCAGACAGTTCCCTTAGCTAGGGATGGGGGTGGGGGGGCGCTCATTGCAGTTTCTTATTCTTATCAGTCCTCTTAGTTGCCCTCAACACTTCACTTAAGGCAAGGAAAAAGGAAGGAAAGAAGGAAAGGATGAGAAGGAAGGAAAGAAGGAATGATGGGAAGGAAGGAAGGCAAGAGGGAAAGAAGGAAAGAGTTACCATTTATGGTAAAAATAAAATGGGAAATTTATTTCATTGAGGGAGAATTTGGAGTTGTCAGTGGAGATTTGGTTTATTTTTTACACATAATGATGGGATAACTTCTAATTTCTTCTTTGTAAAGCTTTTTGTGGAATTAGGTTACAGTTAACTAATTTTCTGTCATGTTGTATGTAAAATGTGGATAAACAGTGCCTTGCACTCCATTTAAGTCCCTAAAATTGGTTTCATTTACTTTTCTCTCAACATTTTCTAGCTTCAACCAACAGTTCACTTATGGACAGACAACAAAGAAGTTTCATACTCCCTATGGAAGGTAATATGTTTTTAATTTTTTTCTAGAGGCCAGAACTAAAGGCAAAAAGTGTTGAACTTCCTTAGAAACACAGTTGATGGTCTGGTCACGGGGCCGTCCTGAGCCCGGTTGAAGAGTATGGTGGTCTGAGTGCTGAGGTGTGAGGGACCCTGAATGACCCCGGGCCTCCTCCCCCCGGGGCAGTGCACATTCCGTCTGAGGATTATGGAGCTCTCCCTGTCAGGCACTGTGCTAGGCCATGTGGGGAACAAGGGGACAAACAAGAGTAGCTAGAGCCCCACAGCGTCCTGAGGGGCTCATTTCGCGGGGGAGCCCAGATGTCAGCACAGATGGCATTTGACAGAGGAGATGAGCACTCACATCAAGTGTGCTGGGAGTGTAGAGGAGAAGGCGAAGCAGCAAGGCTCTGAGAAGGCTTCACGGCAGGTGCAGCGTGTGAAATGGCTCTTAGGGGAAGAGGAGCGTTTTCGTGGACAAAGAGTGGTCTGTAGGCCCCCCCAGTCTGCAGGAACGATGTGAGGAAAGACCCAGATATGCAGCGGTGCTTGGTGTTTTCTTTGCAAAGTGTGGGTGCGGCTGAGCGGTGATAAGATGGCAAAGGTAAGTCCATCTGTAAAAAAGGGCTTTCAAAGGCAACATAAGGACATGTAAGTGCTGTCTTCGGGCGGGGAGAGGTCTCTGAGGGGTGTTAGATGGAGGGGATCACACCCGTGTCCCAGAATCCTGGACCTGCTGCAAGGTCAGGTGTGAACCGAAGAGGGGAGAGATTTGAGACGGACACAGACATCAGGAGACTTCTGCAGGAATCCAGGTGTGTGGTGATGGGGTCGTAATCTAATATCTGGCAGTGAGGACAGAAAGGAAAAGCCCCAAATCTCATAGGGATTGGTCTGTGTGCAGAAGGGCTGGAGGAGCCTGGAGGAGAGTCATAGACACAGGATGCAGAGAAGCTGGAAGGTGACTGCTGGTTCTGGAGCCAATAGGAGAATCCACCCGCTATCCCGTGAGGTAGGAGGTGAAATCACGGTAGCTTATCACAGGGCTGTGAGGAGATTATATTTGTTAGACAGGTGCCAACCTCACTGAGCGTGGAGGAGTGACTGGTCACTAATAAATTATCACAACAGGTGTGAATAGAGAAAGAGAAGGATTAAGAAAGGGTGAGTAACAGGAATCACAGAAGTCCCATCATAGGTGAAGGGGGATTGCTGGAGGGTCCTAGAGCAGAGGAAGGTGAAAGAACAGAGATTGTCCATGGTGCTTGGGATCCTCACCCTGGGAGCCACTTCTCTGGAGATGGTGCCCCTGTTAAAACGCATATGATTATTTAATTTCCTTTAAAAGAATAGAGTGAGATCTTGAGGCTCAATAGCAGGCAAAATATTAAAACCTTAGACTGTTCAGAAGCAGAAGTGCAAACCCCTGAGAACACAAAAGAAAATTCACAACGCGTTCTTCAGCCTTTTCCCTTTCTGGTTTCATCTTCAGCATCCTGCCCTTGAGCACCTGAATGTTCACCCACACCCACCTCTAGCTGCTCTCCAAGCAGCCACCTTCGTGCTTATTTATAACCTTGGTGAAGGTGCATTTTCCCTGTGCATGCGGGTTGCCACTTAAATCATGGATTTAACTGCTCTCTTAGACCTGCTTTCAAATCCTCCCCCTTGCTTCACATAGTTATGGGATTGTGATTTGTTTGCGAAATGCAAGGGGTGAGTCCATCACGCAAGAAGCACGTGACACCAGAAGAGGAGAGGAGAGAATTCAACTGCAGGGTTTAGCACTCACAAGCGCCATCTGGGTAGCAGCTTTGCCCTCTCACAGCTGGTTTTGCTCATGTGAGAGTGATGAGCTCCCTGCCACTCACCTGAGTCACTGGTGCGTCCCAAGCGATGCCCCCAATCCGCTCTCAGCAAACCCCTCCCAGCCATGGACATATTATTTTGGTTTGTGGGAGAGCCAGAGCTTATATATTGCAGAGTACTTGTAGGTTGCAGGGCTTAATTTTTACTTCAAAAGATGGACAGAAGGAGTGAACTTCTCCATTTATTCCTCGTAATTAGGTAGAAAGTCAGACACAATCTGTGAGCTAAGTTCACAGGCGAACTGTTTGGCAGGATACATGTGATTCAAAGGGAAGGAAGGATGGAAGATCTTGTTGATTTTATGACTGTGTGATTCTCCAAATAAAAACAACTCAAAAACTGCGCAGCTTGGTCAACCGGAATGCCATGCTGTTTATAATGAAAGTACCACATGCTTCTTATATTTATGTTTGTCTGAATTCCCACCTTTGGGGATAGGCATTTCATTCTGACATTAAGTGATTTATTGTCTCACACTGAAACGTAGGAGAGAAAATTTTTCTCCTGGCTCAACTTTTCCACTTTTTATCCCGAGAAGCTTGAGTTATTAGAGAAATTTAATAGTCTCTATGGCCGAAATATTAGATATAATGATTTGTCCATTAATTTTATATTGTGTTTTTTGTTTGTTTCATACATATCAAAACTTCTGAATCAAATTTAAGCCCTTAAAAATTTCTTTAATTTTTTTTTACGTTTATTTATTTGGAGAGAGAGAGAGACCAGGGAAGGGGCAGAGAGAGAGGGAAAGAGAATCCCAAACAGGCTCTGTGCTGTCAGTGCAGAGCCTGATGTGGGGTGCAAACTCACAAACTGTGAGCTCTTGACCTGATCTGAAATAGAGTCACTCAGCTGACTGAGCCACCAGGGGCCCCAGGCCTTAAAATATTTCTAACACATATAATAAATATAGATTATCTAAAAACACACAATATAGGAGAAAATGGGTTTATCTTTGGAATACTTTTAATATGTTATATACATTTTGTGCGTAGCAAAATCATGTTCTAGTATACTTTATGGAATATGTTGTAGAAAATTTAACATGGATTTCTTTATCAACCTTTTCTTTCATCATTCGCTTTGTGTGTGTGTTCAGCTAACACTTCCCTGTCTAAACCTGTGGATACAAAGGCTGTGCTCTCTTGCCCTCGGATCACCCAGAAAGCTGTGCTGGTAACGATAAGATGGGAAATAATCCTCAGAGACAAGCCTTCCTGCACCAGAGCCTATAGGAGAGATACAAATGAGACCAGGGCCATAAACTGTAGTGACGAGACAATATCCTGGGATTCCAGACCTGATCGGAATCCCGCCCTTCAGATCGATCCAGTGGCCATCACTCATGATGGATATTACAGGTGTGAAGTGGTCACAACTCATGGGCATTTCTATCATGGATATCACCTGACAGCGTTAGGTAAGGAGCATCGTATATTGTGGGATGTCAGATAACCAGATTTGGACTGAATCAGATGCCTCTCTCTATTCCATATCCGTGTGTTAAGACTGAAGCATTTTCCCCTGCATCTCTGCAGTGCCCCCCGAGGTGACCCTGTTTCAACTTGAGAATGGAACTATCGTGTGTAGGGCAGCTGCAGGGAAGCCAGCGGCGCAGATCTCCTGGACCCCAGGGGGAGATTGTCACACTGTGGAAGAGTCACTGGGCAATGACACAGTGACCGTCCAGAGTTTGTGCCGCTGGAAGGACCACCGGGTGTCTAATGTGTCCTGCTCTGTGTCCCATCTGACTGGCAACAGGAGTCTGTCCATAGAATTGAATCAAGGTAATCACCTATTTTATTTAGAGTAATGAACTTGTTGCTCAGCATTTTCCTCTATTGATTGAGTCACCAAGAAGAAAGTAAGAAAGCTTGTGTTCCTAATTTGAAGATATTCCCTAAAATGTAACTGGATAATGTGTTAGTATGCTAGGGAAATAGTTCCTATTTCTGTGTCAAATAGAAGGAATAAATTAAATAACTTCTTATCAATACATTCTCTAAATATCTTTCATTCTGGAATCCATAAAATTTTTTTTAACTCAGTATCTGTTGACTTTTACTTTGCGATTAATATTCACATAAAATAGCAAAACTTTTATATAATTTAACAATACTTATTTAGTAGATAGATAAGAACAATAACTATCCCTTCCTTCTTTTTATTTCTTGTAATCACCACTTTTTGTTACTCTAAGAGAGAAGATTTCCTTCCTCCTCTTCCTTGTCATCTGAAACCTATACATCAATTCATTTGCCAAATATTTATTGAATGTTCTTATGTGTTTGAAGCTGTCATATAAAGATGAAAAGACAAGGTCCATGTCTTCATATTATTCCAGAAAGTATAACCTGGTTGTTAGAAGAAAAGCCTTTGGCACAATATGGCTTCTTGTTTACCAGCTGTGTGAGTTGAAACAATATTTAATTTCTCTGTGTCATGGCGTTTTAAAAAATGGAGATATAATTAACATATCACAGTAAATTAATTTCAGGTGTACAGCATAATGATTTGATATTTGTATGTATTCCAAGATGTTCACACCAATTCGTTTAGTTACATCTCATGTTTTCTTCATCTGCAGATGGGATGACAGAACCCACCTCACAGAGTTATCATGATAATTAAAAAGAATGATATATTTACCTGACCTGGTGCCTATCACATAGTTGGTACTCAATATATTTTAGCTAATGTATTTACCATACTAACACAATGTTAGCTCTTATGTTTATATTAGTAAGTGTTAGCCGCTATATTGATTATATCAATACATATTAGCTATTGTATTCATTATTATACTATTATAAGCCATCACATACTCTTAATTATTCCTCATAAATCTCTTATTAATTATTTTTGCAATAGTTTTATTGAGACCTAATTTATGTACCATACAATTGACCCATTTAAAGTGTACCATTCAGCGGTCTCTAGTGCATTCAGCTATGCAACCATCACCACAGTCAATTTTAGAACATATTCCTCACTCCAAAAAGAAACCTCTATCCTTTGGCTGTCACTCTCTAATTCTAGAAATCCTCCAGCTTTAGGCAACCACTAACCTGCTTTCTATATCTATAGATTTTCCCATTTTGGACATTTCATATAAACAGGACCATATAATATGTGCCTTTATTACTGGCTTCTTTCCCTTGGGATAATGTTTTCACGCACTATCCATGCTGTGGCATCCTTATTTTCCTTTTTCAATCTCCCACCCACTCTAGGTTGTTATTTTATACTTCTTATCTCTAGGTGTATGCAATTATCTGCAGTCCCATCTGACTTTCTCTGCCAAGAAGCAAATATTTAACCTATACTCTATACTCATTTTTCCCTTCCAAGTCCTGAGAGACTCTGCTTCAGTAATTATCCTTGCTCTCTTTTGTTCAGTCTTTTTTGTTCCACAAATCCTTTCCTTAAGGCTGATTATATGAACTTTCCTGTTCTCCTCTCATGTTTAAAAGCAGATGCTATGGGGGCGGGGCGCCTGGGTGGCTCAGTCGGTTGAGCGTCCGACTTCGGCTCAGGTCATGATCTCACGGTCTGTGAGTTCGAGCCCCGCATCGGGCTCTGTGCTGACAGCTCGGAGCCTGGAACCTGCTTCAGATTCTGTGTCTCCCTCTCTCTCTGACCCTCCCCCGTTCATGCTCTGTGTCTCTCTGTCTCAAAAATAAATAAACATTAAAAAAAAAAAAAGTAGATGCTATGACTTCCCCAAACTCTTAACTCTTGCCTTTCACTCATATCCAAGATTTTTTAAAGGAGGCATCTATATTCACTGTCTCTTCTAAATTACCTCACATCTACTCCTTAACTCTCCTGGAATCTCTCTGCACAGGAAGTGTTCTAACAAAAAGCCAAAGATCTCTCAGATGTCAAACGAAATATAAAATTTTAATTCTAAGTTATTAATTAGCTTCTCTGTGATATTTGATATGGCCTTTCCTCTCTTCTCACCTATTTTCTTCCCATAATTACTTGGTTCTTTAGTCAACTTCTTAATTTTCTTAATAGATTGATTTCCATCTACTCATTCCATGAAGGAAGGCATTTCTAAGAGTTCCATCATTGACTGTATTCTCTTTTCACCTTTACCCCTATTCCTTAAAGGATCTCATCCATACATGTGGCTCCAACTACCACCTGATTCTTGACTGTCAAATATATATGTTTAGCCCGGATTTCACTCCTTGGCTATATGAACAAAACCAATTTCCAATTGAATGTCTTCAAATGGTGCATCAAGGGCACCTCAATTTGCATATTCCTGAAAAGGAATCCCTCTTCTGTACTCCTTCATAAGCTCCATACTTATATTTTGTCTTGATAAATGACTCAAGCCAGAAAATTAAAGATATCCTACAATATCGCTCTTCCTTATTTCCCATATTCAAAATCAGTCACTATGTTATGCTGATTTTATCTTAAAATTTTTTTCTTAAATCTAGATCTTTTTCTTTTTCTCCTTTGCTTAGGTGAGCACATGATCATCCCTCACCAGAATTATTACAATATCCTTGTAACAGGTCTTTTGACCCCTAGCTTACCTCCCTCCAATTTATTACCTACAGTGTTGCCAGAGTGATTTTTCTGAAATGAAAAACATTTTAGCCCCAGTGGCCTCTCTTTGTCTCTTGGAAAGCTAAACCCCTTTGATCTGCCACTCTCCTTAGCCTCCTGTCTTGCTAATCTTCGGTCTGTACCCATGCATGTGGGGCTGTTTGGGCCCCTCAATTGTATGTCATACATGCAATTGCTACTTCTCCACAATGCACTTCTTTCCTCATACTCTCTTCTTTCATTTCATTTGCTCAATTTCTCTTGAAGTTTTAAAACTTAGTTGGATATAGTTTCTCTGGGATAATTTTCTTTTGCCCTGCAGTTTGGTTAGCTGTTCCTACTCTGTGCTCATGTAATGCCCCATGTATGCCTCTGAGTACTTCATAGTCCTGTAATTGATGGTCTGCTTCTCTGATTCCCAGTGCATCATAAACTCCTAGAGAGTAGGAACCATAGTCTTCATTTTTGTATCCCCAGGGTCTGGCACAGTGCCTGACACATACAAATAACTACAGAATTAGGTTCAGACCATCCCAGACTTCATCTCTATGTACCCCGCTCTCTGCTCCATTACATTTGAATTAAGATAATGAATTCTTCAAGTCTTTGTTTAAATTATTTCTTTCCCTTTACAAGTTCTTTCTTCTTTTCTTAACCTATTTAATCCTGTTATTGGCAAGGCTCAGTTCAAATTCCACTTTGCTCTGACCTCCCAGGTGGAGTTGATTCAGTTTTCTTACTCCTTAGATGAGTTACGATCTGTAATGCTCACTTCGCACTGTTTGCCCTCTTGTAAGTGATCTTTTCATTTGTATGGATCTGACTTCTCTAATTGGATTGTGAGCTTTTTGAGGGCTGAGACTGTGTCTTCCTCTTCTCTGAAAGCCAAAGAAGGAGACTGTCTGACATTCTTCTAGTTTAGTATATGAGCAGGTTATTTAACAGGATGACATCACTTTTGGAGCCAAGAGTCAGAATAATTTACTTTGGTTGCCATCTTCACAGAAGAAAAACTTCAGAATGATAGTCCTAATTAGTTTCATTTTATCTTTTCATTTATTTATAATTTATTCATAATTATAATTTATTCATAATTCTGGGGGCCATTTTATAGATAAATAAATGAAAGTAGGAAGACATAAAATATCCTACTAAATAAAGGGGTTCCAGCAACTCAGTGACAAAATTTCTCCTCCGTGTGAAAAGTATTATCAGATAGTGCTCAAAATGTTAATACCCCCAAAGACTAACATTTACACAGGAAATTAGAAAGTATATTTCCTTTTTTTTTTATAAAATTGCAAAGTACTAACGATACTCACTGTACATTTATTCATTCAGAAAATATTTATTGGAAGTCTACTGTATATAAAATATAGACACAGTTCCTAAACTCTGTCATGAAAGAATATCTTAGCAGCGTTTGAATTGTAGTCTAGAAAATGTTTTTGATTATGACCGTCTGTGAACTTTTAAGAATATTTTAGAAGTCTCTTTTAAACAATTGACCCTATTTTGTTCATTAGAGGAATCTTGAAATGACTCTTTACCCCACCTGTGTTGCCTGTATTTAAAGGTGTCATAGTCCTGGAATTTCCACCATCAACCTTACTGATCGTTCTCTATGTGAAATTTTCTCTATTCCTGGTTATCCTCATCATTGTGGGATTCATCTACTTCCAGAGAATAAAAGATTGCAGGTAGGAAATAAAGACTAAGAAAATATATAGACTCATTAGAAAGATGACATCATTGTAAGATTTTGAGTCTACAATGTTCTGGGAAAAGCTGGGCATATTTTTTGGCATACTGTCTGTTCCCTTAGCCCCTTCTTTAATGTACAAGCTTTATTAACACCTGAGAGCCCAGGAAGAGATGCCTGCAGCCCTGGACAAAATCTTCTGATTCATTACACTGACTCCTGAGAGATAACCTGTCCCAGGCCACCCTTCAAGAATTCTCTGGGAGGGAAATAAAGTTCAACTGGAGTTTCTTAAGTGTTTACTCTTTCATTTCTATGCCTCTGAAGGCTTGTATTCAATTCTACTTAATTATATATTTTTATTTTATTTTTACTTAAAAATTTTTTTTAATGTTTATTTATTTTTGAGAGAGAGAAACAGAGTGTGAGCAAGAGAGTGACAGAGAGACAGAGAAAGAGAGAGAGAATCGGAGACAGACTCCAGGCTCTGAGTTGTCAGCACAGGTCCCGATGCAGGGCTCAAACTCATGAACCACGAGATCATGACCTGAGCTAAACTTGAACACTTAACCAACTGAGCCACCCAGGCACCCAGACCCTATGTTTACTTTCTATTTAAGGTTATTTATTTATTTTGAGAGAGAGAGAGAGAGCATGTGTGAGAGGGTCAAATTGAAGGAGAGAGAATCTTAAGCAGGCTCCGCACTGTCAGCCCAGAGCCCAATGCAGGGCTTGAACTCACAAAATGTGAGATCGTGATCTGAGCCGAAATCAAGAGTCAGAGGTTTAACTGACTGAGCCATCCAGGCCCCCCATGCTTAATTATATATTTTATGGTTTTTTTCCTTTCATAGAGCATGAAAATTGAAGAATCTGGAAGTCGATTTAGATTTGATGAGACATCACAAAAAAGCAGCCAGTTATGATCAGTCTTCAGTTTCAACGTCAAACTCAACCACTCTTGTCACTATTTGATATCTTTGTGTTTATGAGAATCCATGTGATAGTTGGCAAATTCTGTTTCAAACTCTTAGCATATGTGTATTTACACACATGTGAAAGCTTGCTGCCTACCATCACAAATGCCTAGGATGGCTAATCTACTTTCCCCTTTGCCCTACTGAGTCCTTACTTGCAAACAAGAAACAGCCCTGCTTCTCAGCCTAAGAGGAAGATGAGTCAGCAAAAGGCAAATAACAATGCAGGGCTGTTTTTCTACACCCCTTGCATTCTTTGGCCAGTGCTTTCATCCTAGCTTCCCCTTTCCTCTGCCCTCTTAATATGCTAATTTTGCAATGTCAGGAGCCACTACAAACATTGCCTTCAAGTCGACCGGTAGCTGACCTCTCATCCTTTTCTTGCTTGCTAGTAAGTAGTGGGACAGTTGTATTGCATGTTTGGCTTGATCATTGAATAAATGGCCAGGAGTCATTTTTAGCACCGCCTTTATTTTTGAAGAAATTGTAAGTTGATTCCAAATAAGGAGTTGTTAGAGTCACTGGAGACAGTGCTGAATATCACCTCACCTTTTGGAACTCCATTGTCTCAATTCTCTCTCTTGTCAGCAATTCAGGTTGGAATGGATTAATGGTGGAAGAATAAGGGTTCTTGGGGAAACCCCAACCTATGCTAGGGCCCCTGTAAACAGGAACCCTATCATCACTGATATATATGGTAATCTTATAGTAAAAAGTGTCCTTTCATTTAATAGAAGAATTTCTTTTGTAGGGTGGCAGGTGATTCAGGCTATTACTTTTATTTTTAGCAAGGCTTGAAGAGAGAAAATGAATGCATACTACTATCTGGAAGATAATATATGAGTAGGATAGTCTGATTGTTGAAACAAACAACCTCCCAATCTCTGTGTATTCATACCACAAAGGTTTAATTCTCACTCACTTCATATCCCGGGGCAGGTTGGTGACTCTAGGGCAGGAAACAGGAGTGGTTCTGCTCTAAGCTAACATTTTATCCTATGGTTCTGCCCTTGTCAGAGTACCCTCCATTCATCCAGTGAATGGGAAAGAGAGAGAGAATGGGGGATTCATGTGGGAGGTTTTTATGAACCAGGCCTGGAGTAGTAATGACTTCTGCTCACATTCTATTGGCTAGTACTTGTCACGTGGCCACCCTAATTTCTAAATTGATAAATGTAGCATAGCAGCCTTGGCAGAAATAGTCAGGTTTTGGGTACATTTGGCCAGTCTCTGTCTACCGTGGAGGATAGGATGAGTGCTAAGATTAATACCTACTCCATTAGTAACCGAACATGAGCCAAGAAATAGATAAGTAAATAATTTCATGTACAACATATATTAGCTCTTTTCTCTCTTTGCTTTTATTATAATTCCCTCATATTTACAACAGGACATAGAATGGGGAAAAGTCTAGTACCATAAATCTTTCACAGACTCAAAAACACTGTGGCACAGACTGCTAGTTGCCTAATCCAATACTCATCTTCCCTTTCTCTTTGGGGCAGATTGTATTCATGATTTTTAATCTTTGCCCCTCCCTCTAGCCATGTAATTTGTCAGTGACTTTAAAGTTGGAAACATAAAGTGCATGTTTCCCTAACCCATATCATTTGCTTTAAGCCAATCAAATCAGGGCAGAAATGTCAGTGTACTGGTGTTGAGCCTAGGTCTCAAGAGGTTCTGTGTGTTTCTATTGCTAGTCCATGAGAACATGCGTGGGGTAAGCTGCTGGAGTATGAGAAACGTGTAGAGCAGAGCTGGTTCATGCTAGTCCCATTCCCCACCTCGGTTGAGGCCGGTCTAGGTAATCCGATATTTAATCATCTCTTAGGCAAGGGAGAAGCTCATTCAAAATCAGAAGAGCTGCCTACCTGACCCTCAGATAATCCTAGACATTTAAGCAATTGTCGTCACAGAGGTTTTGTGATTGTTGCACAACATTATTGTGATATTATTGTGGTATCACTGGTACATTGTTTAATTTAGTTTAGTATTTTATTTAGTATGGAGACACACTTAAATAAAAGACATTTTTCAGTTTCCCTTGCAACTGTGTATGACTACCCATCAAAATTTTCACAAATGAGGTGTAAACATAAATCTTGTGTGATATTTTTTGGAAAGCTCTTTAGAAAGAAAGAGATCCTCTTTTGTTCTTCCCCCTTATCTCCTGGACTACAACACTGATATAATGATGGAAGGCCCAGCAGCCAACTTGGGCCTTGACATTGGATGGATGACATTGAGGATGGAAGCCAATCACTAAGAGAGTGGAAAAGAAAGACAGAAAGATCCTGGGCCCTAATGACCATGGAGTTGCCTATCAACCCTAGACTACCTACCATAAAATTCTTTTGTGTGAGAGAAAATATACTATTTTGTTCATGTCACTATTATTTTGAGTTTTACTCCATACACAGTTGAACTTAATCCTGGTTAATGCAAATACCTAGTTTGCCAATTTCAAGGTTTGTGGTCAGTCTTGCAATAGGTTATACTCTATTCACGCACACTTTTCATGGTCTGTTTTCATTCTTCCCGTAGAGATTATGCAACAGATGTAACTTCAGAAGATAGTAATGATAGGTATGAGAGCCATCTCTATAACAGTTCCAGAAGAATTGCAGGTTATGTAAACCTGAAGGATGTTATGGGCGTTTGAAAGGAAAGGGTTTGGGAATCTGGAGATGTGCAAAGACCATCTAATAGCCCATCCCTAGACATGTGAGGACATGTCTGCATTACAGGATTGGGAAGATAAAGACACTGTCTTGGACTCAGAGAGATGTGATCAGGAGAAACAGAGGAACTGAAATCTATGGGGCTTTATTGTGTTAATCCCTTTCCTGCCATTATTGAAATGAAAAGACTCCATTATTCATGGAAGGGATTTATCTGAATTCACGCTTCTTCACTGCCATGGTTTTCTATGCGATATCAGACTGGAAGAGTGAAAAGCTGTAGCTACTGTCTCTCAACCTCTTTATCCACCCTTGCATAAAGGTAAAAAACATTTTTTTTTCTTTTCTAAGCACATATATGTATATATATGCCCAATAAATTAAGTGTCATCTGAAATTGAGGGAAATTGGGAGCAACCTTTAGCAAAACACAGTGGAGAGCCACTAGATGGTGCTTCAACTTAATTCTTTTAACATTTTGAAGCAAGCTAAAATCTAAATTCAGACAGTAATCCTTTCTTTAATTTTTCCAGACAACTGCCTGTCCATTTATGAATTCTTTACGTCTACTTGGGTAATTGGGGGACAATTACAGAAGGAAGGAAAAATTGTTAAAATTAAGGAGAAAAACAATTTTTGTTCTAAAACTTGAATTGCACTACTCTTTCCACTTAATTTTAGTAGAAACATTTTTTTTTTTTAATTAAATGAGATAAGGGTGGATATTAACAGTCTCATTTCAGGAAAAAGGACATGTGAGAATCTCTTGGTGGTTAAACCAAGATTAGTACTTACTTATTTCTTAAATGGGGGCTTGAGCCTTGATCACTAAAGAGCAAACAGCTGCTTGTTAGCGTTAATAGCAGCAGATGGTTGGGACTACAAATAAAATTAGCTGGCCTTTTCTACTTCTTGTCTCCAACCCCATGTCTCATCTCCCATGACTTTTTAGAGGCCTATGTGGTATTCTAAAGCTGGAAGGAAGATACAGATAAGTAGGCTGACTTCCCTGTTTTACAAAACAGGAAACTAAGGCATTCAGAGTTAAGTAACTGTTGGGTGTCACTAAGAAGCCAGCTGGAGTGTGAACTTGATTTGCTTGCTGATGAGAGCACCCATAATGTGGACTTTACACTTTGTTTTATTTGGACTGAGAGTTGGGGTTCAAGAGGGAATTTATGGGAGTATTAAAAAAGATGACAAAATGAAAAAGTGAAATAACACATGAAATACTCATGAGATTAATTGCTATCCTCAAGGAAGGACTGGATGCTATTATTAAAAATTGAGCGTCACCACATGCCAAGGATATCTATCACATCTGCACTTTGAGAATACAAGCACAATGGATAAAGTTTTAAAATTGCTTGTTTAAATCGCACTTCAGTCCTTTCCATAATCTGGAAGCAAGAGAAGAGGCAGAAGAGGAAATTGTGGTTTTTTGTTCAGAGAAAATCTTGTTTGGGGAAATACACCAACAGTTTGAGAAGGAAAGGTAAAGCTCAGCTTGTGGAATGCATTGGGAATACCAAAATAATGGGAACTAAAATGATCAGCATAATTTTTTAAAAAGTGTTTTGGGGCTCTAGTGATTGGAATTTGGAGAAGCCCTTGAGGAATCAGGTAAATGAAGAAGTAGACTAGGTCTTAGATACAAAAAGAGAGCTGGTCGGTCATAAATTTTCCATGATGAGGTAGATAAAGAATTTTAGAATGAAGGATGCCTCTCTGTTAACATTTAGTTAAAGTCTGGTATAAACAACAGCCTTTATGTGATTAATGGTGATTTAGAAGTGAAGGAAGAAGGAACTCTACCCACATCCTGGGGAAAACAGTATATAGAAGGAGGCAGTTGGCAGACCTGGTGATGAGAAACCAAGGGTGACCAAGAAACTGGTCTGGGATTTAAAATTTAAAGTGAGAGATGACAAGAAGCCAGCAAGGAAAGGCAGATCATTAAAGCCCAGTACTGATGCTGTAATAGAGGTATGTACCCAGTGCCATGGCAATCAAAGGAAGGAATACTCAATTCTGACTGAATGTGTGGGCTGTAGGTCAGGAAAAGCATTGGGTGAATTAGGAGGCTTTCAGCTGCAATAAACAGAAAGCAGTATTCTGACTTAATCAAAAAAGACCTTTATTATTTTATAGAAGAAGGCATCCAGGAGTAGAACCAACTTCAAGCCTAGTTGTTTCAATAGTTGTATGAAATCTTGAAAGGCCTAGATTTTATGCTCATCTGTGCTCTGCCATCGTCAGTGTTTGCTTCATCCTCAGGCTGGAAGTGAGAAGATGGCAGCCACCCCAAGGCCATACATCATGTCCAGAGGAAGAGGGCTGACCTCCTCTTCCTCAAATCCCATCTTACTCATGAGGATGAACAGCCTCCCCCAGCCCCCACCCCCATTTGTTTCCTCTCTTGTCTGATTGGCCAAGACCACAGGACGATTCTTTATCCAATCTCTGGCAAAGAGACTGAGATCATGCTTATGATGATTAGGTCTTTTGTGCAGCTGGGCTAAAGTCAGCACCTTTCACGAGGCACATGTTTTAGTCAGAGAGGAATGAATAGAGACCTGAACAAAACCTGGAACTTTAGTAAGGAAGCAGAACTGGAGAATGCCTGGAAAGCCTTAGTGAAGAAGACGGTAACAGTCAAGCTGAGTTCTAAAAGATGCACAGGAATGCTGTAGGTGGACAAGGGCAGGGAAGAAAGTCATGGTAGGAGAGAAGACAACATGGATGAAGGCAGGGGGCTGTGACAGAGCATGTCTCAGGGCAATGGGGAGACTGTATCATCCCATACAAGTTCTACATATCAGAAAGTCATCTGGGGACACAAGACTGCTATTCTATTGAGAATGCCAGGAGCGTTTTGCAGATCAAGCAAATCTTGATGAATTTATAACATTTTCTGAACAGAATGTCCAAATCTTCTGACTGATTCACCCAACACTGATTTTAAGATCAAATAAGGAGCCAAGAACATTGGCTTATACACAGTGGAGAACCAAAGAGGCAGGGGAGCTCAGCCTAGAGAGGCAGTGGGTTGGCGGGATGATGTCACTCATCTCCAAAGGGCGGGACTCAGCTTCTAAGCAGGGTAAAGCCTGCAAAGTTGAGCTACTTCTCCTTATTTTGGTTTCCTCTAATTAAATAAGGAAATAATTCTTGCTCTTAACCCAGCTGAAGAGAGGGTTTTGAGGATAGTCTTTATAAATTTATGAACGTCCTTGGGGAAAATGCTATAGAAACACAAAGCCTTGTTATTCGTCCCTGTTTTCAAATGTCTTTCATACACACATAGAAATGTTAAAAAAAAAAAAAAAGTTCACAGTGTGTTCTGCCCTAAAACATCTCTCCTACCTAAAATACAAAAACCCCACACACAGACAGCCACAGACATAGATTTCCTTTTCCAGTTATGTCCTCTACCTTGAAGTTCCCATACATTGAGGAGAGGGCTCCGTAGAATATGGCAATCACTAGAGAGGGGGGAAGTGATCATCTCTGCACAGGTAGTGGGGAGGCCATGGGACTAATCAAGACAATTTGAAAATTTAACAAGAGGGCGAGAAAAAAATGTACACAGTCTCCAAATCAGAAGAAATTAATTTAAACAAGATACATTAAGACAAAAAGATTTGTGAAGGCCCACCAAATGTTAAGATTCTTTAGGAGCAGAGAAATGAAGCGCTTTCCAAATTGCTGTCATGATTTGCCTGTTAATAAGAATGTGATCCTCCTGGGAAAATGAGGTTATTTATGACATTAATTATTTACTCTTGTGCCTTAACATGATGAAAATGCTTGAGTACATCACATCTTGTTAGTTTCTTTTTTTATAATTTTTAATAATTTTTAAAAATGTTTTTATTTTATTTTTGAGACAGAGAGACAGAGCACAAATGGTGAAGGGACAGAGAGAGAGGGAGACACAGAATCCAAAGCAGGCTCCTAGCTCTAAGCTGTCAGCACAGAACCCAACATGGGGCTCGAACCCATGAACCGTGAGATCATGACCTGAGCTGAAGTTGGACACTTAACCGACTGAGCTTGCCCCCTTGCTAGTTTCTCTTGTATCTCATTACCTTTATGAAACACGTTATCTTTATGAAAAGAGAGAGCAACAGACCTATTGAGCAGGGTGGTTTGTAGCTAACACACGAGTTTTACTATGTTTCTGAAGGGCATGTTGTCTACTCTGCTACTTTCTGAGGCTCCATAGGGACCTCAGAACCTGAAGACAAAGCAGTTCTCCTTTATGGTTAGTGTGAAAATAGATCATGCAATTGCGAAGATTATTTTGTGTATTGCTAGCGATCATTGAAATGGACATAAGCATCTCTGTACACCTGGCTGAAGCCCTAGAGGCCAGACCAAGTTATGTATTTCATGTCTGATGACAGCAGCTTACACTTTATTTACAATTTATCCACTCCCAATTTGAGGCTTTTGGCCTGAGGACACCATCTACGACATAATACCTTGAAAGCAAAACAACAACAACAAAAACACCCAAAACGCTCTCCCACAGACTTTCCCATATTCCATATTATGGAAAATCCCAACACAACACCATTTACAAGACATTTGAAAACGAAGGAGTGGCTCAAGATGTCTGCTCCAAGAAACTACAGTAAATGTCTTGGGACTAGAAAGAAAGATGAAACAACTAACATTCCAGCAAGAAGCATCTGTCTTTTGTAATTCTCTCCAAAGCAACATAAAATGTGCAGAGAAGGGCAGCCATTTCAACGGGGGCAAAGGAGGTCGGCTTTTTGTAACATTTTCCACCATTCCTTTGCAACTAAAACCCAAGTCCCATTACCTTCCAACTGCCTATCAAAGGAGGGTGTTTGCTGATGCAGCCCAAGGAGTCCTAATCACTATCCATGGCAGCCCCCGTGTCCTGGAGGATGATTAAATGGCGAAGCCTAGGGAGGAGCTGGATGTGAAACCTTATCTCTAAGCCAAACTCGCCTCGGGTATTTCAAATTTTTATTTTTATTTTATTTTATTTTTTTTACTTTTTTTCAGATTCCTATCCAAAACATGCTTTCTTTGGCAGCCTCCCCAGAGGACTGTGAAGTCATAGCGCATAAACTATCCAACTCCTGCCTCTGCAGGATGGTGAAACAGACTCAAGACTTGCCAAGTGCAGCTGTTCTTAGGCAAGGGCTCTCTTTGGCCAGCAGAAACCAGCAGATACACAGGCAGTGAGCACGCACGCACCTGGAGGACCGCAGAGCGTCCATCTTCATGCTGTTGTCAAGCTTTCGGGAGACACCATCCATGTTCTCCCAGTCACTCCAGGATCTTTAGTTAACTTCTCACAGTTAACATTGTTCTTTACAAGGAGATTGAATTTATTACTGCATTTTTTAAATGTATGGATACCAGATTAAGATAGTTCCACCCTACCTTTTGAATCTGGTCTTCCACTGACTTGACTCCTCTTATTCCTATGTACATTGCCACTATCCAGCTTTTCCAGAAATTTGAAATTTCTCCTCATCCTTCATGGCTGCATTTTCTGCCTGGCTTGTGCTGTTCTTCCTGTGATGAAGACGTTTACCTCTCCCTGCCTTTAGAAAGACCGCTGTCTCTTCAATTCTACTGCATCTGTGAAACGTTACCATAGGTCATGTTCTGAACTAGACATTGCCCCACCATAGTACTTTTTTTTATAGTACTTTGTGGATTTTTAAGACCCTTGGCTTTACAGATATTTGGGTACATGTGTCTCCACCACTGAATTATGAGATCCATGAGGGCAGATGTCCAGTCTCAACTATTTTTATATTTTCCAAAGGGCCTAGCACATCGTCTTTTACAGAGTGAGTACTCAATAAATGTATGCTGAATTTGAATTTAAAAATTCAAAATAATAGGGGGAGGAGCCAAGATGGCAGAACAGCATGGAAGCTTTTTGTGTGTGTCTGGCCTCCATGAAATACAGTCAGACCAACACTAAAACATCCTACACACCTAGAAAACTGATTGGAAGATTAACACAACAATCTGCACAACCTGAGCCACAGAATTCAGCAGGTATGCGACACAAAGAGTTGAACTTGGGGAGCAAGAAGCCATGAAAGGTAGGGAACCCCTTTTGCGGGCAGAGAGAGGACAGACACTGGGGAGGTGGGGAGCATATGGGAAAAGCACTCCTCCCCAAAAGCAGCTGGAGAGAAAGTGGAAAATTGGAAACAGCCACAGGGACTAAACTAAAAAGGGAGAAAGGAGAAAGGAGAGGGTTTAAATTCCATTAAGACTGTAAACAAGGGGAGCACAAAGTCTGCAATTCTGCAGCTCCATACCTGGCGGTGCTCTGGTGGGAAGGGCGAATCCCCAGGAACAGAGTGGGGTCCAGGAGGTTCTTGGGCCACACAGGGAAAAGTGGTTCCACTGCTGGAAGGACATTTGGTAGAGACTGTTGAAGCCACCTGGTCCCAGCAGACCCCGGGCAGCCACATTCACTGGTGCTGGAGCAAGGTCATTGAGGGTGAAGCTTGGTGCCAGATGTGTGTTGTGATTTTCCATAATCCCTGAAATGCTGATGCTACACTGTGTCGCAATCTTTTTGGGGGGCAGGCTGGCACCTGGCCACAGTCTCAGGGCACCAGCAACAGCAGGGTCCAGCAGGCGTTCCTGGGTGCAGCTGACATTTGGCCATTGCTCATTTGGCCATTGCTCGGTGAGACTCTCCCTCAGAGGATTAGAACGGGTCAAAGCTGCAGTCCTTCGGAAGTAAGAGGCCGGGAAAAACAGCCACATCTGAGACAAAAGTTGGGAGAGAGGTACAGCCTGGGGCCTGGTCATGGAGAGTGGAAAAGCGGGGAATGGACAAGAGCTGAAGACGGAGGACGAGTGTGCAATTGTTGATCCAGGAGAACACACTGGGTAGCTGGGTGGCGCCATTTTCACCGCTGCCGCGCATGCGCATGTGCACCTACAAGCATGGCAACAATCCACCCCAGTAGGCTAGCAGCGCCATCTAGTGGAGAGCAGAGCTGTTACACCGAGCCCCGCCCAACTGGGCCAACTTGGCTCTTCAAGAACACAAACATCACTCCCCCAGCTTAATTTATGGACTGTAAAGAGCTACGTGGACTGACCTCTAGGGGAAAATGAAACAATTTCAGTCCTACTTCAAACTGTTAGCAGGTTCATCTATTCAATTTTTTTTCTCTTTTTCCTTTTTCTCTTTTACAATTCTTTTCTTTTTCTTAAATACAGAAAGAAAAAACCTCATTTTTATTTTCAATTCTTATTAAAAATATCTGTCTTTAATTTTTATTACTATATTTTTAAATTTTGTGTAAATTTTTTCAAATTCTACTTTACTTCCATCATATTATTTTAGTCTACCTCAGTGTACTCACCTTTTTAAATTTTCAAACAATTTCCTTTTTTTCTTTCTTTTTCTTTTTTTTCTCTTTTTCATTTCTTTTCTGTTTCTTGAACGCAGAAAGAGAAAAACTTCATTTTTACTTTCAGTTTCTTTAAAAAATGTTTTTATTTAATTTTTATTACTATATTTTTTGCTTTTATGACAATTTTTTCAAAGTCTATCTTACTCCCATCATTTTATTTCAGTCTACTACAGTGTATCCACTTTTTCAAATTTTCAAACAATTTCTTTTTTTCTTTTCTTTTTTTATCTTTTTTCTCTTTTTTGTTTCTTTCTTTTTTCTTAAATACAGAAACTGAAAAAAATCATATTTCTTTTTAATTTTTATTAAAATCTTTTTCTTTAATTTTTTTCTACTATATTCTCTACTTTTGTGTATATTTTTTCAAATTCTATTTTACCCACATCATCTCATTTTAGTCTACTTTAATGTATTCATTTTTTCAATTTCTAAAATGATTTCCTTTTTTTTTTTCTTTTTTCTCCCTTCCACTTTTTTTTTCATTTCTCTAATCTGACAAGCCACTTTCAACACCCAGACCAAAACACAGCTAGGATCTAGCATCATCTATTCGATTTGTGTGTGTGTGTGTGTGTGTGTGTGTGTGTTTAATTTTTAATTTTAATATTTTTTTAATTTTAATTTTTTTAATTTCAATTTTTCTACCTCATTAATGCCCTTTCTCCCTTCAAAATGACAAAATGAAAGAATTCACACAAAAGAAAGAGCACAAAGAAATGACAGCCAGGGATTTAACAAACACAGATACAAACAAAACGTCTGAACCAGAATTTAGAATCACGATAATAAGAATACTAGCTCGAGTCAAAAATAGATTAGAACACCTTTCTACAGAGATAAAAGAAGTAAAAAATAGCCAGAATGAAATTAAAAATGTTATAACTGAGCTGCAATCATGGGTGGATGCAGCGGCGGCAAGGATGGACGAGACAGAGCAGATAATCAGTGATATAGAGGACAAACTTATGGAGAATAATGAAGCAGAAAAAAAAGAGGGAGATTAAGGCAAAAGAGCACGATTTAAGAATTAGAGAAATCAGTGACTCATTAAAAAGGAACAACATCAGAATCATAGGGGCCCCAGAGGAGGAAGAGAGAGAAATAGGGGTAGGAGGGTTATGTGATCAAATCATAGTGGAAAACTCCTAACCTGGGGAAAGACACAGACATCAAAATCCAGGAATCACAGAGGACTCCCATTAGATTCAACAAAAACTGACCACCAACAAGGCATATCATAGTCAAATTCACAAAATATTCAGGCAAGGAGAGAATCATGAAAGCAGCAAGGGAAAAAACTCCCTAACCTACAAAGGAAGACAGATCAGGTTTGCAGCAGACCTATCCACAGAAACTTGGCAGGCCAGAAAGGAGTGGCAGGATATATTCAGTGTGCTGAATCAGAAAAATATGCAGCCAAGAATTCTTTATCCAGCAAAGCTGTCATTCAAAATAGAAGGAGAGAAACAAACGAAAATGAAAATACAACAATCCAAACGCTTTGGGACTCAGTGAAGGCAGTCCTGAGAGGAAAATACATTGCAATCCAGGCCTATGTCAAGAAACAAGAAAAATCCCAAATACAAAATCTAACAGCACACCTAAAGGAAATAGAAACAGAACAGCAAAGGCAGCCTAAACCCAGCAGAAGAAGAGAAATAATAAAGATCAGAGCAGAAATAAACAATACAGAATCTAAAAAAACGGTAGAACAGATCAACGAAACCAAGAGTTAGTTTTTTGAAAAAATAAACAAAATTGACAAACCTCTAGCCAGGCTTCTCAAAAAGAAAAGGGAGATGACCCGAATAGATAAAATCATGAATGAAAATGGAATGATTACAACCAATCCCTCAGAGATACAAACAGTTATCAGGGAATACTATGAAAAATTATATGCCAACAAATTGGACAACCTGGAAGAAATGGACAAATTCCTAAACACCCACACTCTTCCAAAACTCAATCAGGAGGAAATAGAAAGCTTCAACAGACCCATAACCAGTGAAGAAATTGAATCGGTTATCAAAAATCTCCCAACAAATAAGAGTCCAGGACCAGATGGCTTCCCAGGGGAGTTCTACCAGACGTTTAAAGCAGAGATAATACCTATCCTTCTCAAGCTATTCCAAGAAATAGAAAGGGAAGGAAAACTTCCAGACTCATTCTATGAAGCCAGTATTACTTTGATTCCTAAACCAGACAGAGACCCAGTAAAAAAAGAGGACTACAGGCCAATATCCCTGATGAATATGGATGCAAAAATTCTCAATAAGATACTAGCAAATCGAATTCAACGGCATATAAAAAGAATTATTCACCATGATCAAGTGGGATTCATTCCTGGGATGCAGGGCTGGTTCAACATTCACAAATCAATCAACGTGATACATCACATTAACAAAAAAAAAGAGAAGAACCATATGATCCTGTCAATCGATGCAGAAAAGGCCTTTGACAAAATCCAGCACCCTTTCTTAATAAAAACCATTGAGAAAGTCGGGATAGAAGGAACATACTTAAGGATCATAAAAGCCATTTATGAAAAGCCCACAGCTAACATCATCCTCAACGGGGAAAAACTGAGAGCTTTTTCCCTGAGATCAGGAACACGACAGGGATGCTCACTCTCACCGCTGTTGTTTAACATAGTGCTGGAAGTTCTAGCATAAGCAATCAGACAACAAAAGGAAATCAAAGGCATCAAAATTGGCAAAGATGAAGTCAAGCTTTCACTTTTTGCAGATGACATATTATACATGGAAAATCCGATAGACTCCACCAAAAGTCTGCTAGAACTGATACATGAATTCAGCAAAGTTGCAGGATACAAAATCAATGTACAGAAATCAGTTGCATTCTTATACACTAACAATGAAGCAACAGAAAGACAAATGAAGAAACTGATCCCATTCACAATTGCACCAAGAAGCATAAAATACCTAGGAATAAATCTAACCAAAGATGTAAAAGATCTGTATGCTGAAAACTATAGAAAGCTTATGAAGGTAATTGGAGAAGATAAAAAGAAATGGAAAGACATTCCCTGCTCATGGATTGGAAGAATAAATATTGTCAAAATGTCAATACTACCCAAAGCTATCTACACATTCAATGCAATCCCAATCAAAATTGCACCAGCATTCTTCTTGAAACTAGAACAAGCAATCCTAAAATTCATATGGAACCACAAAAGGCCCCGAATAGCCAAAGTAATTTTGAAGAAGAAGACCAAAGCAGGAGGCATCACAATCCCAGACTTTAGCCTCTACTACAAAGCTGTCATCATCAAGACAGCATGGTATTGGCACAAAAACAGACACATAGACAAATGGAATAGAATAGAAACCCCAGAACTAGACCCACAAACGTATGGCCAACTCATCTTTCACAAAGCAGGAAAGAACATCCAATGGAAAAAAGACAGTCTCTTTAACAAATGGTGCTGGGAGAACTGGACAGCAACATGCAGAAGGTTGAAACTAGACCACTTTCTCACACCATTCACAAAAATAAACTCAAAATGGATAAAGGACCTGAATGTGAGACAGGAAACCATCAAAACCTTAGAGGAGAAAGCAGGAAAAGACCTCTCTGACCTCAGCCGTAGCAATCTCTTACTCGGCACATCCCCAAAGGCAAGGGAATTAAAAGCAAAAGTGAATTACTGGGACCTTATGAAGATAAAAAGCTTCTGCACAGCAAAGGAAACAACCAACAAAACTAAAAGGCAACCAACGGAATGGGAAAAGATATTTGCAAATGACATATCGGACAAAGGGCTAGTATCCAAAATCTATAAAGAGCTCACCAAACTCCACACCCGAAAAACAAATAACCCAGTGAAGAAATGGGCAGAAAACATGAATAGACACTTCTCTAAAGAAGACATCCGGATGGCCAACAGGCACATGAAAAGATGTTCAACGTCGCTCCTTATCAGGGAAATACAAATCAAAACCACACTCAGATATCACCTCACGCCAGTCAGAGTGGCCAAAATGAAGAAATCAGGAGACTATAGATGCTGGAGAGGATGTGGAGAAACGGGAACCCTCTTGCACTGTTGGTGGGAATGCAAATTGGTGCAGCCACTCTGGAAAGCAGTGTGGAGGTTCCTCAGAAAATTAAAAATAGACCTACCCTATGACCCAGCAATAGCACTGCTGGGAATTTATCCAAGGGATACAGGAGTACTGATGCATAGGGGCACTTGTACCCCAATGTTTATAGCAGCACTCTCAACAATAGCCAAATTATGGAAAGAGCCTAAATGTCCACCAACTGATGAATGGATAAAGAAATTGTGGTTTATATACACAGTGGAATACTACATGGCAATGAGAAAGAATGAAATATGGCCTTTTGTAGCAACGTGGATGGAACTGGAGAGTGTGATGCTAAGTGAAATAAGCCATACAGAGAAAGACAGATACCATATGGTTTCACTCTTATGTGGATCCTGAGAAACTTAACAGAAACCCATGGGGGAGGGGAAGGGAAAAAAAAAAAGAGGTTAGAGTAGGAGAGAGCCAAAGCATAAGAGACTGTTAAAAACTGAGAACTGAGGGTTGATGGGGGGTGGGAGGGAGGGGAGGGTGGGTGATGGGTATTGAGGAGGGCACCTTTTGGGATGAGCACTGGGTGTTGTATGGAAACCAATTTGACAATAAATTTCATATATTAAAAAAAAACCACAAAAAACAAAATAGAAGGAGAGATAAAAATTTTCCCAGACAAACAAAAATTAAAGGAGTTTGTGACCACTAAACCAGCCCTGCAAGAAATTTTAAGGGGGACTCTGAGGGGAGAAAAGATGAAAAAAAAAAAAAAAATATATATATATATATATATATATATATATATATATATATATATACCAAAAAGCAACAAAAGATTGGAAAGGACCAGAGAACACCACCAGAAACTCCATCTCTCCAAACATCATAATGGCAATAAATTCATATCTCTCAGTACTTACTCTAAACATCAATGGACTCAATGCTCCAATCAAAAGACATAGGGTAACAGAATGGATAAGGAAATAAGATCCGTGTATATGCTGTTTACAAGAGACCCACTTTAGATCTAAAGACATCTACAGTTTGAAAATAAAGGAATGGAGAACAATCTATCATGCTGATGGTCAACAAAAGAAAGCCAGAGTAGCCATACTTATATCAAACAATCCAGACTTCAAAATAAAGTCTGTATCAAGAGATGCAGAAGGGCATTATATCATAATCAAGGGGTCGATAGACCAAGAAGACCTAACAATTGTAAACATCTATGCACCAAATTTGAGAGCATGCAAATATATAAATCAATTAATCACAAACATAAAGAAACTCATTGATAGTAATACCATAATAGTAGGAGACTTCAACACCCCACTCACAGCACTGGACATATCATCTAATCAAAAAATAAACAAGGAAACAATGGCTTTGAATGACACATTGGACCAGATGGACTTAACAGATATATTCAGAACATTTCATCCTAAAACAACAGAATATACATTCTTGTCCACTGTACATGGAACGTTCTCCATAATAGATCATATACTAGGACACAAATCAGCCCTAAGTAAGTACAAAAAGATCGAGATCATACTGTGCATATTTTCAGACCACAATGCTATGAAACTCGAAATCAACCACAAGAAAAAATTTGGAAAGGTAACAAATACTTAGAGACTAAAGAACATCCTACTAAAGAATGAATGGGCTAACCAAGCAGTTAAAGGGGAAATTAAAAAGTATATGGAAGTCAATGAAAATGATAGTACCACAACCCAAAACCTCTGGGATGCAGCAAAGGCAGTCATAAGAGGAAAGTATATAGCAATTCAGGCCTTCCTAAAGAAGAAAGAAAGATCTCAGATACACAACCTAACCTTATGCCTTAAGGAGCTGGAAAAAGAACAGCAAATAAAACCCAAAACCAGAAGAAGAAAGGAAATAATAAAGATTAGAACAGAAATTAATGCTATCAAAACCAAGAACAACAGCAGAACAGATCAATGAAACAAGAAGCTGGTTCTTTGAAAGAATTAACAAAATTGATAAACCACTAGCCAGTTTGATCAAGAAGAAAAAGGAAAGGACCCAGATAAGTAAAATCAAGAATGAAAAAGGAGAGATCAAACCAACACAGCAGAAATACAAACAATTATAAGAGAATATTATGAGCAATTATATGCCAGCAAAATGGGCAATCTGGAAGAAATGACAAATTCCTAGAAACATATACACTACCAAAACGGAAACAGGAAGAAATAGAACATTTGAACAGACCCATAACCAGTAAGGAAATGGAATTAGTAATCAAAAATCTGCCAAAAAACAAGAGTCCAGGACCAGATGGCTTTCAAGGGGAATTCTACCAAACATTTAAGGAAGAGTTAACACCTATTCTCTTGAAACTGTTCCAAAAAATAGAAATGGAAGGAAAACTTCCAAACTCTTTCTATGAAACCAGAATTACCTTGATTCCAAAGCCAGACAGAGACCCCATTAAAAAGGAGAACTATAGACCAACTTCCCTGATGAACATGGATGCAAAAATCCTCAACAAAATATTAGCCAACCGGATCCAACAATACATTAAAAAAATTATTCACCACGACCAAGTGGGATTTATACCTGGGATGAAGGGCTGGTTCAATATCCACAAAACAGTTAATGTGACTCATCACATCAATAAAAGAAAGGACAAGAACTATATGATCCTCTCAATAGATGCAGAGAAAGCATTTGACAAAATACAGCATCCTTTCTTGATAAAAACCCTCAAGAAAGTAGGGATAGAAGGAGCATATCTCGAGCTCATAAAAGCCATATATGAATGACCCAATGCTAATATCATCCTCAATGGGGAAAAACTGAGAGCTTCCCCCCTAAGGTCAGGAACAAGACAGGGATATCCACTCTCACCACTGTTATTCAACATAGTATTGGAAGTCAGCCTCTGCAATCACACAACACAAAGAAATAAAAGGCATCCAAATTGGCCAGGAGGAGGTCAAACTTTCACTCTTCACAGATGACATGGTTTTCTATCTGGAAAACCCAAAAGACTCCACCAAAAACTGCTAGAACTGATCCATGAATTCAGCAAACTTGCAGGATATAAAATCAACACACAGAAATAGGTTGCATTCCTATACACCAACAATGAAGCGACAGAAAGAGAAATCAAGGAATCAATCCCATTTACATTTGCACCAAAACCCATAAAATACCTAGGAATAAATCTAACCAAAGAGGTGAAACATCTATACACTGAAAACTATATAAAACTTATGAAAGAAATTGAAAAAGACACGAAGAAATGGAAAAAGATTCCACACTCCTGGATAAGAAGAACAAATATTGTTAAAATGTCAATACTACCCAAAGCAATCTACATATTCAATGCAATCCCTATGAAAGTAACACCAGAATTCTTCACAGAGCTAGAACAAATAATTCTAAAATTTGTATGGAACCAGAAAAGACCCTAAATAGCCAAAGCAATCTTGAAAAAGAAAACCAAAGCAGGAGGAATCACAATCCCAGACTTCAAGCTATACTACAAAGCTGTAATCATCAAGACAGTATGGTACTGGCACAAGAACAGACACTCAGATCAATGGAACAGAATAGAGAACCCAGAAATGGACCCACAAACTTAGGGCCAACTAATCTTTGACAAAGCAGGAAAGAATATCCAGTGGAATAAAGACAGTCTCCTCAGCACGTGGTGTTGGGAAAACAGTGACATGCAGGAGAATGAACCTGGACCACTTTCTTACACCATGCACAAAAATAAACTCAAAATGGATGAAAGACCTCAATGTAAGACAGGAAGCCATCAAAATCCTCAAGGAGAAAGCAGGCAAAAACCTCTTTGATCTTGGCTGCAGCAACTTCTTACTCAACACGTCTCCAGAGGCAAGGGAAACAAAAGCAAAAATGAACTACTAGGACCTCGTCAAAATAAAAACCTCTGCACAACGAAGCAAACAATCAGCAAAACTCAAAGGTGACCAAAAGGATGGGAGAAGATATTTGCTAATGACACATCAGATAAAGGGTTAGTATCCAAAATCTACAAAGAACTTACCAAACTTAACACCAAAAAAAACAAATAATTCAGTGAAGAAATGGGCAAAAGACATGAATAGACACTTCTCCAAAGAAGACATCCAGATGGCCAACCGACACATGAAAAAATGCTCAACATTACTCATCATCAGGGAAATACAAATCAAAACCACAATGAGATACTACCTTATACCTGTTAGAATGGCTAACATTAACAACTCAGGCAACAATGTATGTTGGCGAGGATGCGGAGAAAGAGGATCTCTTTTGCATTTTGGTGACAATGCAAGCTGGTGCAGCCACTCTGGAAAACCGTATGAAGGGTCCTCAAAAAACTAAAAATAGAACTACCCTACAACCCAGCAATTGCACTACTAGGTATTTATCCAAGAGATACCGGTGTGCTGTTTTGAAGGGACACATGTACCCCCATGTTTATAGCAGCACTATCAACAATAGCCAAAGTATGGAAAGAGCCCAAATGCCCATCAGTGGATGAACGGATAAAGAAGATGTGGAGATATAGAATAGTAATAATGGAGTATTACTTGGCAATCAAAAAGAATGAAATCTTGCCATTTGCAGCTACGTGGATGGAACTGGAGGAAATTATGCTAAGTGAAATTAGTCAGTCAGAGAAAGACAAAAATCCTATGACTTCCCTCATATGAGGACTTTAAGAGACAAAACAGATGAACATAAGGGAAGGGAAACAAAAATAATACAAAAACAGGGAGGGGGACAAAACAGAATAGACTCATAAATATGGAGAACAAACTGAGGGTTGCTGGAGGAGTTGTGGGAGGGGGGATGGGCTAAATGGGTAAGGGGAATTAAGGAATCTACTCCTGAAATCATTGCTTCACTATATGCTAACTAACTTGGATGTAAATTTTAAAAAAATTAAAAATAAAGTTAAAAAATAAATAAAAACTAAAAAAATAAAAAAAATTCAACATAATAAAGAAGGATAAAGGTATAATCATTAAAAGGATAAATAAGAATGAGAGGAAACATTTGCAACATATGTAAGACAAAATATTATTAGTTTCAGTACATTAGCTTCAACAAATCAAGAGAAAAGCAAGAAATCCCATAGAAATATGGGTAAAAGATATGAATAGCCATTTTATGAGATAGGAACTATAAATGTCTAATAAACATGTGAAACCATACTCAACGTAAGTGGTAAAGGGAAGAGCTAATTACCAAAAAAAAAAAAAAAAGGAAAATCCAAGACTCCATTTTTTGGGGGTACATCAGATCAGTAAAACCAATAATTTTTGATAGTATTAACTAAGAGAGGTATGGGAAACAAACAGTTTCTGATGGGTGTAAAGATCAGTACAGCTGTTTCAGACAGCAGTTTGCAAGGATGACCCAATATCTCTGTTTTTCAGCACCTACTCAAAGTACTATTGTTCATGTGCACGAGGAGGTAATATTACAATATGGTTTGCAACATCAAAAAATGGGAAACAAACTTTGCTATCCTTCTGAAGGGCAATTTCATGCTAGGCTGCATAGGAGCTAAAAAGAATGAGGTTGCCTCTGTGGAGGAGACCTCTCTGACTGTCTAAAACACCACCTCTGTTTCTACTCCTTTATCCCACTTTCTTTCTCCTTGTACCCATCACTCCATGTTATATTACTCATGCACATGCATATTTGACTATTGTCTTTCTTCCTTTCTAACATGTAAGCATAACAAGAATAGAGACTTAGTCTATTTCTCCATTGCTGTATATGCAGCCCCTGGCACATAATTGGGACTCAGTAAGTGGAAACTGAATGAATAATGTGGAGCTATATGTAACAACATGGAAATATTTTCAAGGCATACCGAATAAAGAAGAAAAAGAAAGTTATAGAATAATACATCTAGGATGATATAGTTTATGTACAGTAGGTTAAAAACCAACTTTTTAAAAATACCTTTCTAACAATTCCACTCTCTCCTCATCCCCTTTCATTTCTTTTTTTTTTCTTTTTCTTTTCTTTTTTAAATTTTTTTTTAACGTTTATTTATTTTTGAGACAGAGAGACAGAGCATGAATGGGGGAGGGTCAGAGAGAGGGAGACACAGAATCTGAAACAGGCTCCAGACTCTGAGCTGTGAGCACAGAGCCCAACGCGGGGCTCGAACTCACAGACCGCGAGATCATGACCTGAGCCGAAGTCGGCCGCTTAACCGACTGAGCCACCCAGGCGCCCCATCCCGTTTCATTTCAAGCTTGGCCATCTTAGGCTCATCATCTTAGCAGAAATGTATATTTCGACAGAAGGTAGGAATGTCACAAATATGTTTCTTCCTAACTCTCGCTTTCAACAGTGTCAATTCTCTTAGGGGAAGAAAGAGAATTCTGAGTCTTCTCCCTCCACCCTCTCCACAACCAAAACAAAGCAACAACCCACCTTGAGCTGAGAGGAGAAGGGAAAGTGGGGCAAGTGATGAGAACATAGATTCCTTTGGGGGAACTATCTCACCCAGGCAGAGCTCAGGAGGTGAAAAGCAGAGGGGTTTGGGCAGAAGGGAACTGGGATGGCATTGCAGGGATTCTCTTATTTTAACAGGCACTACCAGAAGACTGATTCCTACTCTTCCCATGTTGACGTGGCAAAGACAGACTCTAGTTCTAAGGAGCCAGGCTGAGGGAAACAAGGGTGTTCTCCACAGATGCCTGTGGGGCAGATCACTTAGAGGACCAGATGCTTCTCTAACTGCCACTAAATGTACCTTATTTTTATTTTATTTTATTTTAATTAATTTGTAAAAATGGAGTGTAGTTGACACACAATGTTACATTAGTTTCAGGTGCACAACATAGCGATTCAACAAAGGTAGACATTATTGCTATGTTTCGTACAAGCGTAGCTACCATCTTTCACTGTACGACACTATTATAATATCATTGACTACATTCCTTATGTGGTGGCTTTTATTCCTGTGACTTCTTCATTCTATACCTGGAAGCCCGTATCTCCCACTCCTCTTCACCCATTTTTCCCATCTGCCGCACACCTCTCCTGTCTGGCAGCTGGCAGTTTGTTCTCTGTGTTTACAGTTCTGATTCTACTTTTGTTTGTTTGTTTATCTTTTGTTTTTAGATTCTACATAAGATGACATAATGTCTTCCTCAGTCTGACTAATTTCACTCAGGGTAATACTCTCTAATACTCTTTAGGTCCATGCATGTTTTCACAAATGGAATACTTGTGTACCCTGGGTGGGAATGTAAATTGGTACTGTGGAAAACAGTATGCTGGTTCCTCAAAACATGTATAGTAAGTACATACTCTCTGATGTAATAATTCTACTCCTGGGTATTTACTCAAATAAAAAACCCCACTAATTCAATATATGCACCCCTATGTTTACTGCAGCATTAGTTACAATAGTCAAGATATGGAAGCAATCTAAGAGTTGACCAATAGATGAATGGATAGGGAAGATGTAGCCTCTCTATATAGTGGAATATTACACAGCCATAACCACCACCAAATTTAAATGCAGCCATGTCAAAAGAGAGGAAGGAAGGGGCTGATGGACTGGGAGCAAGGTTTTTCATGCTACCAGAATAAGTCCTCTAAATATTAATGATTTTCCTACATTCAGAGTAGAGGCTGAATAGAGTAGAGGCTGAGCTTACAGCTGTACCTGTGTAATAGGTGCATAGAGAAACATCTGGAAGTTTGCAAGCATGAACAGAGGACGTGAACTATGGTTAGTAGTGAAGAAAGGCTTTACCTTGATCTGTAATGTTTGGACTTTATACCAAGAATGTGTTCAGGGTGCCTGGGTGTCTTAGTCGGTTAAGCACCTGACTTTGATCACATGGTTTGTGAGTTCAAGCCTGTGTTGGGCTCTGTGCTGGAAGCTCAGAGCCTGGAGCCTGCTTCAGATTCTGTCTCCCTCTCTCTCTACCCCTTCCCCTGCTTGCACTCTGTGTCTCTGTCTCTCAAAAATAACCATTAAAAAAACTTTTTTAAAACAATGTGTTCATATACTCAGTGTAATTAAAAATAAGAATTTCCAAAAGATAAAAGATAAAAAGACAACTCAATGGACTTCTTGCCAAAAGGTAGGGCAAGAGTTATTGGATTCAGTAAGGCTGTGCAGAGGAGCTGAGTTTAGAGCTGATGGGCTTCTAAGGAGGAACCCAATAAGCCAGGGGTAGAGCTGGCTAAGTTCAACCTATAGGAAGATGTGATTCTGCACTTTTATTGATTCTTCATGTAGGTAATTCCTCTGGTCTCCCTACAGATTTGTCTACCAGCCTAAAAATACTAGAATTTATAAGAGTTCGTAACTCAAGAATTAATCAAAGGTTTATGAGGAAAAAGATGAAACATTAAATCTAAGTTCTGTCATAGATATGCCTTTTTAATTACTTGGGAAAACAATATAAAAATCTGATATTTATGACTGTCTCCTGCTTTTACAGCTGGTTTCAATTATGTTAAGTTGTGTATAGCTTAAATTTCATTTTCTACGTGCCCTTGCTTTATTTAACTAGTATGGCTTTAAAATTAATTGTGTTTTTCATTTCTTGATGCCTTCTGTTTCTTGAAGTTAATGACTGCTTTGAAATAATTTTTAGTAAGCTAACATGTAATTATAAAACAATTGAAGTAGAAAAACGTGGACTTTGAAAAACATTTCATTTAAAAATCACTAGTGTCTGAGGGTCCCAAACTCCAGGTGCACTGATGCCTACCCATAATGATTTATCTTAAAGACACTGTATCTGTTAACCTTTTTTTTTTCCATATCATGATCCTTTTTCTTTCCATATCATGATTGGCAACTTCTTCCTGCCAATTAAATTGTTCCTTTCAAGACTGATTCAAGGATGAAGTCATCTTCTCTCTCAGGCAGTTCCTACCAACCTCGTGATGTATCTGATGGTCTTGTGATTTCCACTGCATTGCCATGATGCAGCAGGCATAGAGTAAATGATGATTTAAGCACAAAAGAAATTTAGTAAGGAATATGCATAGCTCACAGAATCTCTGTAAGCTGGAAAACCAGCACTGTGAAATGGGCAGTCTAATGAAGGGGAACACTGTTGCTGGACCACAATTGGTGCCATAGCTTACAATACCATTACTGTGAACAAGTGCACCTGACAAATCATGCCTGGGGCACTGGTCCAACAACTGCCAGATGGGCTGGCAAAGTAAGTATTCTGCATTTTCTGGGTCTGGAATGGAAGGAAGCCTCTACATCTCTCCTAAACTCAGAAGGTAGAAAACTCACAAAGAAGGGAGTTCAAAGGCCACGGAAGTGCAAAAAATCATAAATGTGTATCACAGGGATTAAGTGGAGCCTTTTCTCATTTCCTGACCCTGAGAAATTTATAAACACTGGGTCTCTAAATATTGGGTATTAAATGCCTAATTAAGTGTATTAGCTTTCTTTTGCTACAAAACAAATTACACCAAAACGTAGTGGTTTAGGGGTGCCTAGGTGGCTCAGTTGGTTAAGCATCTGACTTCAGTTCAGGTTACGATCTCACAGTTTTTGAGTTTGAGTCTCACGTCTAGCTCTGTGCTGACAGCTCAAAGCCTGGAGCCTGCTTCGGATTCTGTGTCTCCCTCTCTCTCTGCCCCTCCCCTCCTTGTTCTCTCTCTCTCTCTCTCTCTCTCTCTCCCTCTCTCAAAAATAAATAAACATTAAAAAAAACTTAGCGGTTTAAAACAAAAAGAAGCATGTATTAATTTCACATAGTTTGTGTGGGCCAGAAACTTAGAGGCAACTGAACTGGGAAGTTCTGGCTTGGGAATCTCTCATAAGGTTGTAGTCAAGATGTCAGCTGGGACTGCAGTCTTCGGAAGGCTTGACTGGGGCTGGAGGATTCACCTCAAAGAGGGCTTACTCACAGGCTGACAGTTGATACCAGGGGTTGGCAGAAGAGCTCTGTTTCTCCCCATATAAACCTTCTACAGGGTTTGAGTGCTTTCATGACTTGGAAGCTGTTAGTAAGCTAGGAGAGAGCAAAGCCCAAGCTGTAATGTTTTCTATGATATTTCTGCAAAATATTCTACTGCTTATACAAGTTAGTGCTATTCAGTATAGGAAAAAACTACACTGGGGGCATGGAAATGAGGAGGAGAGGATCACTGGAGGCTGGACATCACACTAAGCAAAATAGAAACTTGAAAACTCTTGAGTTAATTTCATAAT